>NC_136983.1:36091833-36191833 GCF_032717465.1 Coenobita brevimanus | reverse complement strand
TGCAGGAGCTGTATGTGTTCTTCGCCCTCATGCTTCTCATGCCACAGTCAAAGAAGCATGAGTCGGAAGAATACTGGTCCATGGACCCCTTTCTACCCTCACCCACCTTCAGTAAGTACATGACCAGAGATCGCTCCCGGAACATCATGGGAAACCTGCACTTCACCAACAGCGATGTACCTTCCGAGACCGACCCACTCTGGAAGATCCGGGATATTCTGAGCAGAATGAAGGATAAGTTTATGACATTCTTCCACCCCTTTCAGAAGGTTGTCATTGACGAATCCTTGGTTTTGTTCAGAGGACGTCTTAGGTTTGTGCAGTACATTCCAAGCAAATGCCATCACTTTGGAATCAAGTTCTTTGTACTGTGCGACTGTAAGAAGGGGTACATCCTTGACTTCATCATTTATTCAGCCAGCACTGTCAATCTTGATAAAACACACCTCCTTGGCTTCTCAGGCTGTGTAGTGAAAGTGCTCCTTGAAAGGTATTTTGGTGGGAATCATGTGCTGTATACTGACAACTATTATACAGCACCGAAACTTGCTAAATACCTTTCAGAGCACGGCATCGGCTCCCGCGGCACTGTCAAGAGTAATCGTGCCCACTTCCCTAAATTCCCAGAGGCAGGAACCTCGCGGCGAGGAGACGTGCACCCACGCAAGTGTGAGAAGATGCTGGCAATACGGTGTCATGCACATGCTCACCACCGTACACAAGGGGGAACTGAAAGACAGTGGGAAGGTCGACTGTAGGACAGGCGAACCTTTGAGGAAACGTGATGCTGTCTTAGACTACAATATCAAAATGCAGCTGGTGGACAAGTCCGACATGATGATTGGAGAGATCGACTTCCTCAGGAAGAATACTAGGTGGTACAGGAAAGTTTTTCTGCATCTCATAGACATGACGATGCTGAGCGCCTTCATCCTGTACAAGATGAAGGTAAAGCCACCCAAGTCCTTCTGCCTGAGGTTGTTCACCAGGACTTGTGTTCAGCAGCTGCTTGAGAGATATGGTAAGGTGACAGCAGCAGCTCCAAGGCGCCATGCAGTAAGACTTCCTGACAGACTTAAGCAGAGGGCGTACATGGATCAGCACAGACTGGTGCAAATGCCTGCCACAACCAAGAGGAAGGCTGCAATTTGCAGGTGCCAGGTGTGTGCACATACCACCCGATGCACACCTGAGCACAAACGCACCTCTTGGCAGTGCGCTGAGTGCCAGGTTCCCCTCTGCGTTACCTGCTTCTTTGATTACCACAGCCAGAAGCAGTTCTAAAAGTGCAAGTGGAAAATGAAAATAACGTGTAAATAATGTGTAAATAGCAAGTGAAGGCAATGGATGTAAATATGATGGAACAGTGTAATATAGTTTTATGTTACTGCAAGTGACAGTGAATAACATAGTGTAAGTAAAATAGAAGTATAAATATTGAAAATACAATAGAAAATGTAAATAGAAATGTAAATAATTAGTAATACAAGGATATGAGTACAAATACTTGAGGTTATCACACTGAAAGTGAATCCTTGGCTCTCTACGTATTTTACTGAAATAAAAATTGAATGTCTACAGTGACAATAAACTACTACTACTGAAGGAAACTTATGGATAAAGACTGCAGATATACTGTATATAAGTGTTATATAGTAATAGGAATATAAAGGGTGAGTGTTTTTTTGAATAATAAATGACAGAATACCAGCGGCGAACTAGCACAAGTGGGAAGGTCATACGAGCTCGTTATTTTCATTGCTTTCAGAGTGCTTTTTTTTTTTTTTTTTTGAGTATGGACAAGGACTAACCAAACGATGACGACCCAGGACCGGACAAAGGACTTGGTAATGGGTACATGGAATGTAAGAGGAGCGAATGATGAGGTGAAAGAAAGAGAGATTGTCCAGGTGCTTGAGGGTGCGACAGAGGATGTATGTGGAATAACTGAAACAAAATGGGGAGGAGAAAGTGTGAGAGAATAGGAGTATGGATGGGGTATATGTGCCTGAGTAGATGAGAATGAGAGGGCAAAGGAAGGAGTATGTATAGTTGTGAGTAAAAGATGGAAGAAGAGCATAAGACAGTATGGATCAGTTGGGTCAAGGATTGTGTGGGTAAAGTTGAAAGTTGGAACACAAATGTGGGCGATTGTGTGTGTGCATGCGCCAACGCAAGATCGTGCTAGAAGAGTGAGAGAAGAGTTCTGGACAAATGTAGAAATGTGCATGGAAAAGTTTGGAAGGAATGAGAGAGTGTTTTTGATCGGTGATATGAATGGTAAAGTTGGGAATGTGAAGGTGGATGGAATAGTTGGTGAGTGGGGTGTGCCTGCTGAGATAGATGAGAATGGGAGTGCGTTAGTGGACATTTGTGCTGGGAGGGGGTTGGTGATAGCCAATACCCTCTTCAGGCATAAAATGATCCACAGGTGTACATGGCGAGTGATGAGAATGGTGGGTGGTGAACTGAATGAAAGGAAGGCAATGATTGATTATGTGTGTGTGGATGAAAGGATGCGAAAATGTGTAATGGAAGCAAGAGCTTATAGAGGTTTGGGGAGTGGACTTTCTGACCACTACTTGGTGGTGGCCAGAATTAGGATTCAAGTAAGATGGAGGAGTAGAAGAAGGGAAAGACGAGAGGAAAGAGTAGTTGCAAGGAGACTGAAAAGGTTACAAGAGGATGAGAAAAAGGCAGAGTATAAGAGAGAAGTGGAGGAACGATTGGGCAAATATGAATTGGAGCAGATGGGAGACGTGGAAGGTGTGTGTAGGATATTTACAGAAGAAATATGTGCAGCATGTGATGTGGTGTGTGGAAGGAAGAGAAGATGGAGGGGGGTGCAAGGAACAGTGTGGTAGACTGAAGAAGTGAGACAGGCTGTGGCACAAAAGAAGAAAGCATACAATGAATGGATGAGAAATAGGGGCGTGGAAGAAGTTGAGAGGCGGAAGAGAGAGTTATATGTAGAAAGAAAGAGAGAGGTGAAAAGATTAGTAAGAGAGAGTAAGAAGATAGTGGATGAGGAATTTGGAAGGAATTTGAGTGTAAAGTGGAGGGACTGTAAGAAAATGTTCTGGAAAGAGGTGAAAAGAGTAAGACAGGGAGGAAGTGAAGTTAGCAAGGGAGTGAAAGATAAAAATGGTAGATTACTAGTGGAGAAGGGAGAAAAAGTGAGCAGATGGAGAGAACACTTTAAGGAATTGTTGAACATTGAGGATGGAAGTAATGCAAGTATAAGTGGCTGGGGAATGGCTGGGAGAAGGAGGGAGGTGACAAGACACGAAGAAATCAGTAGGATAGAAGTTGTGGAAGCAATGAAGAAAGTTAAATCGGGGAAAGCCCCAGGAATTGATGAAGTATGTGGTGAAATGCAGAAGCATGGGGGAGAGACAGTAGTAGAATGGATGTGGAAGATGTGCAGATTGGCCTGGGAGGAAGGTAGAGTCCCGGAGGATTGGAAGTCAGGTATAATTATTCCCTTGTACAAAGAAAAAGGGGAAAAAGAAGTGTGTGGTAATCATTGGGGCATTTGTCTTCTTAGTATAATAGGAAAAGTGTATGGTAGGATACTTATTGACAGAATTAGAGAAAGAACAGAGAAATTAGTTGGAGAAGAACAGGGAGGCTTTAGGAAGGGAAGAGGTTGTGTAGATTAGATATTCATTCTTAGATCTTTAGTCGAGAAGTTTCTAGAGAAGGGAAAGAAGTTGTATGCAGCTTTCATGGTTTGGAGAAAACATATGACAGGGTGGATAGACAAGGATTGTGGAAAGTGTTAAGAATATATGGAGTAGATGGGAAGTTGTTGAATGCTGTGAAGAGTATGTATGATAGTGCTAAGGCTGCAGTGCGTGTGGATGGTGAACTAAGTGAATTTTTCTCTTTGAAGGTTGGGTTGAAACAGGGATGTGTCATGTCTCCATGGTTGTTCAATCTGTACATGGATGGGGTAATAAAAGAGGTACAAGGTAGGGTAGTGGATGTTGGAGTGGTCCTGGTGAGAGAGGATAGCGTTTGGAAACTCCCTGTACTGTTGTTTGCAGATGATACTGTGTTGTTGAGTGAAGACGAAGGGGAGCTGCAAGGCTTGGTGGATGAGTTTGGGAGAGTGTGTAAGAAACGGAATCGAAAGGTGAATGTAGGGAAGAGTAAAGTGATGGTCTTTGAGAGAGGTGAAGTCAGTGAATGTACATCAAGGCTGGATGGTGAGGAATTGGAAAATGTGAGTACGTTTAAGTACTTGGGTAGTGTGAGGAGTAAGGATGGAGGTTTGGAGGGTGAAGTGCTTGAAAGGGTACAGCAGGGAAGAAAGGTTGCTGGTTCCTTGAAAGCAGCGATAAGAAACAGGGAAGTGAGCATGGAAGTGAAAAAGTTACTACATGACAGTATTGTGATACCAACTCTAACGTATGGAAGTGAAGCTTGGACGTTGTTGGAAGGACACAAGTCAAGAGTGTAGAGCAGTGGAAATGAGTTATTTAAGAGGAGCCTGTGGAGTCACATGGAGAGACAGGCTGACGAATGAGGATATAAAGGAGCGTTGTGGTGTGGATGTCGATGTGATATGAAGCGTTATGAGGAACACACTGAGGTGGTTTGGCCATGTGTAGAGGATGTAGGGTGAAAGACTGACGAAGAGAGTGTATGTGAGTAAGATGGAGGGGGGAAGAGGGAGGGGGAGGCTGAGGATGAGATGGAGGGATGGGGTGGAGAGGTATATGAGAGAGGGGGGTGTGAGCTGAGAGCAGGGCAGTGAAATGGCGGGGGACAAGACGACTTGGAGGCGATTTGTTTGTGGCCACCCCAAACAGGATTGAGGCGTCTGGCAATAGATGGATAGATAGTGTTTCTAGTGATATTATCTGGCTGTGGTAATCATATTACGGGTTGTTGGGAAGTGTAAAGTGCTTCATTACCCACATGCAGAGGTCTCCACAAGTCCTACGGTACTCGATGAAGGCTTAACAAACATTGAAGGAGAAAGCTGAAGGTATGTGCCATAGGCATATGTAATTTTAATATTCTAGGACTAATAACTGATTTTTGGCAAATATTTTTAGAGGGTCTGTCGGAGCGCAAATATGCCCACGGGACACGCAAGTCAAAGCAAAACAAGCCCATGGTTAAGGGGTTAAGCCTAAGTTTAACATAACCTGACAAAATATGGCAAAGATACATTCATTTTCACACTGAATTCACTCTAAAACAAGCGTCACTATTACACGCTGGACCGTTCCAAGATGGCGGCCAAGCAGACTGAAGAATGGGCGACACATCATCTAGGTACATTTATATCTATGGTTGGTAGCCTATGGGAACATTAGCATATCATCTCATTTCCAGAACGAATATTTTTCTTAACCCAAATACCAATTAATCACTCAGACTAATACTCTTTCCTCACAGTTTCAGTATGTGAAAAAATTGCATTCATAAATCTATATACAAAAGAAAAATAAAGTCATTTAACTCCTACACCACAGGCATGTTTACCAATGTTTTGCGTGTGCCGCGGGGTTATTCGGGCTCTGACACACTCTCAAAAAATATTTGCCAAAAATCAGTTATTAGTCCTAGAATATTAAAATTATATATGCTTATGGCACATTCATTCAGCTTTCTCCTGGAATGTTTGTTGAGCCTTTGTCGGTTACCGTAGGACTTGTGGAGACCTCTGAATTTGGGTAACGAAGTCTCCACTTTACACTTCCCGACAACCCGTATTATGATTACCACAGCCAGATATTAACACTATAAACACTATGATTTTCAAGTAGTTTGGGATCCATACTCCAAAAAAAAAAAAACTGTGAAAGCAATGAAAAGTACGAGCGCGTCTGACTGTCGTGCTTGCGCTAGTTCGCTCTTGGTACTCTGTCATTTATTATCCATAAAACCCCTCACACTTTATATTTCTATTACTATATAACACTTATATATTTCTACAGTCTTTATCCATAAGTTTCCTTCAATAGTATTAGTTTATTGTCACTGTAGGGATTCAATTTCTTTCAGTAAAATAAGTAGCATTCACTTTCTCGTCCTGTATACTAGCATTGAGAGTGAATGTCACTTGCAGTTTCCTTCTCATAACTCATAGTATTCAGACATGCTAGAGTGAAACCTTCACTTTCATTACTCCTAGGGTATATACTCGTATTCTTATAATACTACTCATTTACATTTCTATTTACGTTCTCTATTTTATTTACGTTATTTACATTTCTATTTTATTTACACTGTGTTATGCACTGTCACTTGAAGTAACTTATAAAACTATTTTCCACTGTTCACGTATATTTACATTCATTACTTTCACTTGCTTTTACATATTATTTACACATTATTTACAATTCCACTTGCACTGTTTTACTCAATAGAAAGATCGTAGTTACTCTTTTATCAATTGTCAGCCCTTTACCTATTTCTACACGAGGTTTAGTAGGGGGTAAAGTCACAGGGCCCTTTGCATGGGGGTGGAAAGGCCCTGAAGCCAGCAAGAGCAAACAGACGTACCCCCACACTGGAAGATGAGAGTGAACTGATAAGGGTGGGCCGGGGTGGAGGCATACCTAGGGAAATCAACACTGCCAACGTTTAGCCTCTTGACACAGCTATTTATAGCAATGAAATGATTGGCAGGAAATCTAGACAATACATTATAAATTAGGTAGTTCCAGGTGAATGTAAATATCACTTAGGCTTCTCCCTTCCCTCCTTATATGTATATTTATTACGAAAATAGATTATACGGCATATTTCAAGGGGAAATAGCGAAAATTAGCGAACGAGTGCACGTGAAGTGTTGTCAGGTGATAATTAGCCAATTCCAGGTGTATGGCACTCTCACTTACCTTATTTCTTTCTTGTATATATTATTTGGTATAAGAATAGGGCATAGGGCTTATTTCAATGGATGAAATCAGTGAAAAATTCCAGGGAAGATTTACTTAGCGTAGCACGGCCAGACAGGCGAGAGGATAGGGTAATGGAGGGGGGGTAGGGAGGGGAGTCAAGAACGGGGAGAAATGGCTAAATTGTCAACAATGGATGGGAGTACAGATGAAATTAGGAGTGCTGACTAGTGTTGGACATTGGCAGTACTGATAGATGATACAAGCCCCCACTTGGAAGCCCGGGTGAATTCAAAATAACACAGAATCACAAAAGCGATGCCCTGCGGTATGATCCCTTGCTCCCAAGCCTCACGAAAGTGACGCCCCGCGGTTAAGGGGCTAAACACAAAATATTAGTGAATATCACTTCAAGATCATCTGCACCTACCTCATGCGTAATGTGTTAGGCTTGTTCGGTGCCCAGGATTTCAGCAGGCAGCTTCGGCTTCCCATGTTTCCGGTTATGAAAATTATACTTCTTTCATAGGTAACATTTGGTACATTCACCTCAGCATTTCCCACATTAAGTACTAATCTGTTTGAAAACTACTTGGTAGGCATTTCAAAATAAACATGCAGCAAGATTTGTAATACTGTGTAATGTGATGAATGCTATCGCACCACTTGTCTTTTTATGTGTTTTAGTAGCTGTTCTGAAATAGTTTTATCAGTAAATTATGACTAGAAAAGTGGTATAATAAGCAATGATTACATTGTTACAGAATTTATGTACAGGCGTCGTTTCCTTCTCCATGGACTAAGGTGTTTGTAACACTGCTCGATGGAGAGGTATCCCTTCCTCCTCCCTTCCTCATAGTCCCACACTCCCACCCAACCCCCCCACTTTTTTCTCCGACCCCATAACCCCACCCGGTCCCTCCATACTCTCGCTCACATGCCACTAGGGGTTTCTGTACTTCAAGCACCTCTCTAATTATGTGTAGTCCGAACAACTAATAAAGGAATAGTACAGTATATATCATAAACCAAGTTAGGAAAAGGTTTACTACACTGTGTGTGTGTGTGTGTGTGTGTGTGTGTGTGTGTGAGAGAGAGAGAGAGAGAGAGAGAGAGAGAGAGAGAGAGAGAGACCCGGAATTGTAAGAAGAATCAGGAGAAACACTGGTAAAAAAAAGTGAGTGAGAGAAGAAACTGAAGCAGAGAGGAAGAAGACAAGCAGGTGAAGAAATGGAACAATGTTATAGAGTGACACTGGGACGGAAACACACACACACACACACACACACACACACACACACACACACACTTTCTGAATATTTGTCGACCTAACTGTCTGTGCCTGTATGTGTTCTCCCCCCCCCCCTCTCTCTCTCTCTCTGGATCCTTTGTCTCATATCCAGTTTCCTTTTCCCTCCTTCCCCCTTCTTTATAGCTATCTGCTCAGTCCCTACCTTCCTCCCTCTGCTTTCACCTCCTTCGTCTCTATCTCCTCCTCTGTCATTCCCTCCTTACCTCACTTATCTTTTCTTTCTCCATCCCTGTGTCACAACTTTGTCTTACTTTCTTCATCTGTCACATGTTTTACCTTTTTTTTCTCTCTCTATTACTATTTCCGTATTTCTTTACTTGTACTGAATATATTCCCTTCACTGCTTTCTTTCCCCTGTAAGAACTGCATGCTCTTTTTCTCTCTCCTCTCTCCGTCTCTCCTTGTCACCCGAAATCTCTTCTTTCATTCCGCTCTTCCCACTGTCTTTCCCTACCTCCCTCCCTCCCTCCCTCCCCCTCTCCTTGTCTTCCCTTCTTAACATCCCCCTCCTCTTTCTTGCCCTAAAAATTAACCTATTTTCTTCCCACCCTTAATCTCTACTTTCTCTCTGCAAATTTTCCTAAATTTCTCTGTTTCTTTCCTTCCCTTTATACTTGAATGTTACATTCGTTGTACTCAGCCTCAATGCGTTCATCTTATCCTGCTTAGTTCTTCCCTTGTGTCCTTGCCAGAATGACACACTTTCTTCCTCCTCCCTGTTGCCTTGCCTCCTTTTCTGATTTTTCTAATCGTTCTCAGTATTCCGTTCCATTGCTCTCTTTCCCACTTTCTCCTTTTGTTATCCCTTTTTCTATGTTTGCTCCATTAAAATTTTCTCTCAGCTGTGTCCCCTTTTGTCTCTGTTTCCCTGTCTCCCGGCCTTTCTATTCACATCTCCCTTTTCTCTCTCCCTTTCACACTGCTTGTATCTCATATCACCTCTCACTCTCTCTTCTCACTCTGTCTCATTTCTTAGCTCTTGTTGTTCTCTCTTTACCTCTCCCTTTCTTATTTTCTCCGTAACTGTCCTCTCATTTCTCATTTTTCCACTCGCTCTCCCTCTCCGCCTGTCCCTCCCTGTATTTTAACTGTGTGTGTGTGTGTGTGTGTGTGTGTGTGTGTATGTGTGTGTGTGTGTAAAAGAGGTGTCTACTATCGCAACATTTAATATCAGCAGAGTTATTCTCTCTCTCTCTCTCTCTCTCTCTCTCTCTCTCTCTCAGTGTAGTAAACCTTTTCCTAACTTGGTTTATGACATATACTGTACTATTCCTTTATTAGTTGTTTGGACTACATGTAATTAGAGAGGTGCTTGAGGTACAGAAACCCCTAACTGGCTGTGAGTGAGAGTATGGAGGGCACCGGGTGGGGTTATGGGGTCAGAGAGAAAAGTGGGGGGGTTGGGTGGGAGTGTGGGACAATGAGGAAGGGATTAGGAGGGGATAGCTCTCCATCGAGCAATGTTACAAACACCTTAGTCCACGGAGAAGGAAACGAACTTATTCCGACGTCTGTACTGTTCACTAATATTTATTATGGAAGGGATTTTAGAAATTATGCGACTTTGTTTGCCAGGAAGAGGTGAACAACTTCAACTGAGTTACCAGGTGAGCATTGGCAACTTTTGGGAGTTTGTGGCTAAGAGAATTCTTCCATGATTCTTATTCTTTTTATAAATCTTAATTCCATGCAAATAACCCTCGGTATTTTAAATAAAAGAGAGGGAAAACGGAGCACAGAAACTTCCCCTGCCTCTTTTTGTAGCTGCATATAACAATCTGACTTATGTGAGAACTTATCACCTTTTGAGTTTCTCATCCATTGTTACCAACTTCGACAGAACATGATACAGAGACTGGTGTAATAGCCTGCACATCCATCTCACAAATGGAAAAAAAAAAATATATAGTTTGATTCCTAGGCAGGTTCGACTCTTGGACAAACTTTGGTTTGTGGCCAGGAATACTGACAATTCTAAGGAAACGTCTTAAGAGGACAGGGTTTGGTGGGCTTTTGTTAGTATTATACACTTCCCTTTACCCATAATAACTCACGGCAAAGGGAAGGGTTTTACAGTACCAACAAGAGAGGCTGCTAAGACAGTAGAGCAAAGTCACACACAAATTCTAACCTTGATTCATGACCTTGATTTTTGACAGATCTGTTTGAATAAAAACTACCATCCCCTTGCACAACGTATTTGTCATTTTATTCAAATGAACAGGGCATTCATATGATAATGCCACATTCTGAATTTTGACATTTACCCATGACGTTTGACCTTAACCTTTGATCTATCTGCACAAAAATCTTCACACATCTTACTAAACCCACACACAATGTATGCGACACTTTTGAACCAGATAGAATCAAAATCACTACTTTCTAGAGCCAAGCACAATGAAGCTGCCAGTATTGATTCAAATCGAGTTAAAGATTGATAAAATATTTTGTTAATATGGATATATCCATAAAAGAACAGGCTTGTCTTCGCATGTGCCAAATAAAGTTGTATCCCCTGTACCCCCGTTCACCAAGCAGTGCATTTGAGACCCTGATGTAAATTTGATTATTGCATGTCACGGCCTTGGGAAAGATTGTGATTTGGCAAAATAAAATTACTTATAATGATCCTCGTGTGGCAATTGGTATGGTAGTAATCCTAAGCATCTCCTGGACACACAAAAGAACGGGTTTTGACCAAATATTCACTAAACGATGAAAAATTACCCCAAGTCACAAAATATCCTAACCATTTAAGATATTACCATTTCGAGTATACAGTTTTTAAACTCTAACATGTTACAGTAGAACCTCTCCGGCATTCTATTCGAGCTATCGTCAAACGATTTTATGTGGTGATTTCAATCTAAGGGGATAGTAGTCACCACTGTCCCGCTCATAATCCGCACAACTCTAGTATTATTTCTCAGCTACCACCAGCCTCTTTTCCACCTAGAGTGGGAATTTCCAACAAGATATCAGATTGCATGTATCATTTGTGGGATGTGTGATCCGCTCTGATCCCAGGGAGCAGACACTACACAGAGACGATGTTGTGACTCATCAGCGGAACCCTCAGCCCTTTTAACTCGACCATAAGAATGCAAATTAAGTATCTGGTCATGGAATATTAATGGTGTAAAAACTAAGCTTTAAAAACCAGGTTAACACTCTTATGTTTTGAAATATAATAGGATTAAATGAAGACGGTGTGCATAATTTCGTTGGCAGGTAATACAACGTATCCAAGCAGTGGTGAGAGCAGTGAGCATTGCAGTGGTACAGTTGTACTCGTTAAAAATGAACTACGTTCACAAGTTTCCCACGTTAACACGAGTGTAGATCAAGTATGGCTTCAATTAAAATGCATTTCTGATGTATTATTCAGATTTTGTTACATTCCACTAGTAGTTTCGGGTTTATAGTAAGCCGGAACTACTGAGTGTAATTCAAGAGAAAGTGAAAGTATCCTGTATGAGAATTTGCTCTATTAATATGGGAGATATGAAAAGTTGGTTCGGTGAACTGCTTTGGAAGTTCCCCAAAAGTGTAAATACTGCAAATCATTGTGACTACATGTATCCCTGTGTAATAACTTAAACTTAACAAATTAATCACTGTCCTGGCCGAGATTCAAACTCAGGCCCCCACGCTTCATACGTGTGCACGTTACCACTGAGCCAGAGAGACGGTCCCTGCTTTGCTTCTAAGCAGCACAGGCTTTTATACACCCCATTACATCCCTCTTTTCTCTCCTTGGTGATTAATTTGGTGAGTTTCGAACACACAAGGTAATGTAAGCATCGGAGGCCATCATGGGGAGGCTGCGGACCACACAGAAACAGCCCTTCCTCAGGATGTAAGGACGGAAGCTGTCAGCTAACCAAGGACCAACATCAAATTGCCAACCAAGCCCAGCCTCACATCCCACCCCTGCCACCAATGTAATAACTGAAACTTAAATTAATCACTGTCCTGGTCGAGATTTGAACTCAGGCCCCCGCGCTTCATATGCACACGTTACCACTGCACCAAAGAGAGGATCCCTGCTTTGTGTCTAAGCAAAGCAGGCTTTTTTCCACCCCATTACACCTGAATACCAGATCCAATTCTCCATCCCTCTGATAATGCCTATGTTTCAAGTACTAACCGTTTCGAAGCTGATTTGTTTGTTTTGGACAATTTGCAAGTTGGTAGGAAACGTTTTAAAAGTAATTTAACATTTCGTTGAAGACATGAGTGGATATCGGAAATTGATACTTGTCTCGCATCAGTAAATCTTATTTATCATAGAGTAGATTTTTATGTTAACCAAGAACAGTCTTTGCCTTCCGATCATGCACCCATTGCAATCAAACTTGAGGTGCCTGATGTAAAGAGAGATTCATTGCTGCTTCGTTCAAGGAGTTTAGGGGATCATGCTGTGTTGTACAACCACCAGGTAACAATAACTCGGGTAAATAGACCTGCAAGAGTTAATGTTAATGATGAGATCTTTTCCATTATCTTACTGTCACAGCTAAGTTTACCAGACCCTGACGATAATATCGATGTGTATGCTAGCTCATTAACTGAAACACTGTACGAATGTAGTAGGAACTTTGTGAGTAATAAGAGAGCAGTGACTAATTATTTGTCGCAGGAGAGATGGGAGAGACTTTTGCATGACGAAGATGATAGAGCTTGCCGCACAATTGACTGGCACGGAGAATTTAATGAAGCATCAAACTCTCTCAGCTCACCCTGCGATGATGCTTTTAAAGATCATTTTGAAGAGATTCTTCATCCCAGTGATGTTGCAGAATTGAACACTAATGATTACCAGACAATGACAACCATACCAATACTTGATGAACCCACTATAACAGATGAAGTGGTTAACCAGATTATAAGAATGAACCCTGATAAGGCATTGTGGTCCTGATGGGGTGTGACCTGCTGTATTTAAAAATGTTGCCAGCTTCATGGGTACTTGCAATAGCTAACTTGTTTAATTTGATTTTCATGACAGGATCATACGCCTTAAGGTTGGCAAGTTGCACTCATGTATACCATTTTTGAACGTGGTGATAGAGCAGCAGTCAGTAATTACAGAGGAACGAGTGTATCGAACAATATAGCAAAGCTTTATGATAAGGCACTCTGTGCTAGGCTAACACTTTGGTTTGTAACTTTCATAAAACAGGCAGGAAATCAATCAACAAGATGGTGTTTGGAACATATCGTTCGCAAATTGCACGCATGTTTACCATTTTTAAACGTGGTGATGGAGCAGTAGTCAATAATTACAGAGGAACTGGTGTATGAAACAATATAGCAAAGCCTTATGATAAGGCACTCTGTGTTAGGCTAACACTTTGGTTTGTACCGTTCAGAGAACAGGTAGGAAGTCAATCAACAAGAGGGGTTTGGAACATATCGTAACCTTACGATTGTTGACTGAATATGCTAAAAAGAGGAAGATGAAATTATTTGTACCATATACTGATTCTTCAGAGGCATATTATAAAGTACCACAGAATATTTTGTTCATAATACTGAAACGTTTAGGTTGTCGAATGATTATGTTGTGTGCTTTAGTTGCTGTGTAGGCTATCATTTTACCCAGAGTGTCATCAGTAGAGCTGTCTTGACTGCAAATATCGCAGTGGGACAAGGCTCCCCTACCTCATGCCTTTTGTTTATGTGTTAATGTGTTCATTAAGATCATCAAGGGGAACTGCAATGTCGATGAGTTTTTAAGATGGTTGCATATACTACACCTAGAAAAAGTATGATGAGGAAATTTAACCTATTGCTTTAGTTTTATAGTGAGTACGGAATGGAGATTAACCTGTCGCCTATCAGCCCATTCTGACGGGAATTACACCTCCATCCAGCAGATTTTTGACTCTGGGTTTTTTGCCTAAAAAGTTCGCTTTTACGGGAAACAGTAGAAAACCACCATATAACACCTCACCTCTTGGAGTATAAACAGGTGTACTGGAGTCCTAGGTGCGACGAGCATTTTCTATGGAGTCCCTGTCCTAACATTTTCCCACTCGCAAGTCCAGGAGGCAACTCACCCAAACTCACTCCAGGAAGGCATAACAGGTCCATTTTGTATGACTTTATAGTTCTTATATGAAAATAATGGTTTTCACAGTCAAAAAAGGGGTAAATAAGCATAAGTTTACGTACAAAAAACCTGGGAAGCACTGATTTCTCGCACAGTATACATAGTGTGTGTGTCTCTTCTGCTTATAGTATTTCATTTTTCAACTAAAAACACTGTTCAAACATATTTACAAGACCTTACAAGAGCGTCAGTTATCGCAAGTACACACAATCTCATGTGTTCGCACTCAAATATAGGGTAAAAATGCATTCATTCACTGACAGAGTGCCGATATGCTAAATACTATACTGATTGTGTGTGTCTTTTCTGCTTATACTACCAGGTATATATATTTTCTCAACTCACGCTAATGTTCCAACATATTTACAAAGCCTTACAATTACATATACAGCATCATCATCTATCGCAAGTACACACATTATTAGTAGTTTACAAGGATGTGGTATTCCTTGAAGCAAGGATGTAAGCACAGTCCAACATTACATTCTCCACACTGATATCTACTGTTCTTCCTCTGAGTTTTTGGGCGAAGTTTGGAGTGGTTGCACTCTTGGCACTTGCGCTGGAGATTGGCACGGGTCGCTGTTGGAGGGATGATTTCGGGAAAGTGCCAACCTGTTAGGCACAGGGGAGTTTGTGCAGCAGTAGCGGCGCGGGGACGATGATGGGGCCGATCCTCGCTGTATTTGGTGATTATTTCCCACACCAACTCCCTGATAAACCCCTTGAAGGTCTCTGATGATCCAGTCACAAGGGTGTGAAGATAGTGGGCATTGAGTGCGGTGATATCCAGGAGGTGGGAGAGGAGTTTTTTTGCACAAATTCAACGTGGTCCTAGCACAATCGACACGGGAGATCATTGAGTCTGACTGGCCTACCTGGCGCATGTTGATGTTGTATGCAATGACAGGTTCAGGTTTTCAGACATATCTCCTACTCTCACTGCTGTAGTCTATTAACAGTGTGCGATGTACCAGGGGCTGATGTACCGTCGATGGGAGGAAGACTTTCCAGTTGTGGTACCAGGCAGTGGCAAGGATGTTATGTGCCGTGAAAAACACCACTTCGTGTTTCTGAAGCTTCCTCTCTGTCTTGGGCATGTGACGACGGTTTTTCTTGACAGTGCCACACAGTCCAGTGTTATGTTGGTGCAGGTACCTAGCGAGAAGAGGGCTTGTGTACCAATTGGCCAGGTACAACACATGACCACGATGAAGGTACTCCTCAATCATTGTTTTTATCACTGGACTTGAGGGTCCTATGCTTCGATCTTCTATTATGTCTTTCTGTGTGCCTGTGTACAAAACTATTTCCTGTACATAACCAGTCTTGCAGTCACACATCACAAAGATCTTGAACCCAAAACGGTGTCTTTTGCTGGGTATATACTGATTGAATGATATGTTGTCACTCCACAAAACGAGACTCTCGGCTATGACAAGGTCTGTGAATGAATAAAATGAGGACCGGAACCTTTCCCGGAGATGATCATATACTAGCCTTTCCTCCTCATTTTATCCGTATTGCCAAAGTTAGGAGGATCATAGGCATCGTAAAAGTGAAGGCAGCTCAATATCTGCTAAAATCTGTTTCTCCCCATCACCCTGCCAAAGAATGGGGTAGATAACAATGGGTCAGCAGACCAGTGTGCTGGCATTTGGTTCTTTTTCACTATACCCATCAAAAGAACCAGGGCCAAAAATAGGAACATCTTCCCGACACTTACAGGATAGTTGTAGGCCTGACTGTGCCTGCTCTGAGTTCTCTCCCACTGGCTGGCTCCGCACTGGCTGTGTGCAAACGTATTTGTTTGCGCAATGATCTGCTCCACCACTTGATCAGTAAAAAAAAAATACTAGAAAAAATCCAGCCTTGATGAGCCTCATTCAGCCTGGGAACAGGCAGCCAGACTGCCACTCCTCCATGAAGGGGTGAACATTGGAAGCAAAGTTACTCCCATCCTCCCAGACCCAGGACACAGCTTTGTCTCCAATGTCGTCATCATCGTTGTGGGAGGTTGGTTGACGAGGAATGGGGGTGGCGGGGGTTGGTGAGGCGTGGAGAGGCGCCCTTCCCCATTCGCACTTCTCTTTCCAACACCTTTCCCCTTGCCTTTTACCTTGCCAGTTCCCTTTCCTTTCTCTCTGCTCCCCTTTCCCACCACTTAGGGCTGTGGGGAGGAAGCCCGGAGCGAAAGCAAGGTAATTAAAGGTGGTGGGTGCATGCAGGAACTGTGAGGCGGCGCATATGAGGTACTGGGCTGGGGGTGATCACGTGATAGCCCTGCCACCTGCCCGCCTTCACTCTCGTTTTCTAAGACCGCCCTCTCCCCAACAATTTCCAAGGCTTCCATTGGCCCAACACTTGCACTTTCGGCCTTTGCCCCACACTTTCTTTGCCCTGCCTTCCCCATCACCATATATTTCACCAAACAAGGTGGCAAGGCTAGCCCGTGCCTTTAATTTCACAGCACATTCAGCACCCTGTGAGGAAATTCTTTCCTTCCTTAACCAAGGAGGCATATAACGACTTTCACCTACCTCCTTGTTATTATCTTCGTCCTCACTTGAGCCGTCTTCCTGCTGTAGAGAGGCAGGAACATCGCCGTGGAAGAGGATGCTGTGGATAGCTTCATCGTAGAAACCGTGGTGCAACATGTTGCTCGGGTCAGAGTCGGAGACAGAGTGGAAGAGCGTGGGTCGACCGTGGGTCACGTGGGGGTCAGCACGTGTCAGCGCCTGGTGACAAGTAGAGGAAGGTTTGCCCTGTATGCCAGCCAAAAATCAGCCGCCAAACTTAAAAATGTTTCGCTGATGACTTCTGCCATTGCAGGATGTTTATTTACACCAACGGGATCCAGACGTGTGTTATGTATGGACTTTTTAAAACGTCCACGGGACGGTGTGGGTTAACCAACAGAAGACCATTTTTTTTTTTTATCTGGTTCACAAGAAGACTCCCAACTATTCGAAAATGACAATATAATTATTACTCCCTCCACCCAATATGTCTATCTAGGTAGCTTGTTTACATTGGATGGATCCATATCATCCGCAATTGGAGCCCACGCATGAGTGAAGATGTGTCATGTACTAAAATTCGTCTCATTTTTAAAGAAGAATAGAGACACTCCTTTTTATGTTAAACTTAGAGTCTTTGGTGGTGCCTTGATGTCGTCCATCCTGTACAGATGTGAGGTGTGGCTTGATGGTGACTTGAAACCATTTAGCAAGGTATGCAGTTGGGGAATTAAACAGTTGCTGGGGATGCGTATGTGTAAATGCAATGATTTATGTTATTTTGAAATAGGCTTTCCACCTCTTCCCGACCTTATGATACGAAAAGAGAAAATTTTATAAAACTAAATGGTAAGAGAGAGAGATAACATGATTGACGACCCACTGTTGTATGCAGATATAAAGACAACCAGTGTTAATAAGAAAACTAGTATTTATATTAAACACTTGATGAATGACGATGTAGATAGCATTGTCTTGGCCTAGGAAAAACTAAAGAATGACATTACTCAGTCTGAATCATCAAGAAGATTGTCTATAAATCTCTTAATCTCAGTTTTGATATACGTGAAGTTCAACTCTCTAAGCAATATATAAATGATGTGCACAGGACATCCTTTCCCAGATTTTGAATTAGTGGATATTCTTGGCCGTAGGAACTGGTAGATGGAAGAGATGTGGGCGAGGCCGACTACCATCAGAGGAACGCCTGTGTCCATGTGGGGCCATACAGACTGAATTTCATATACTTCAGTCCTGTCCTATGCCACAATGTATTCTTCATACCTTTGATTTTAAAGACCAAGCCAAATGGTATTTTATGTTAGATTATTCATAAGTTGCTTCGAATTTATGCATCATTTATTACTACCTTTGGCATCTAATGATGTACTGTAATACTACGTTTGTTTGTGTTCTGATTTGTCTCATTTTTTCTTAAGTTCACGTTAATTACATGAACCATTAAGTAAATTATCTGCTGTACTGTGTATCTGATTATGTATTAAATGTATTATTATGTTACTGTATGTAATTATTTTACTCGAAAACTTATGATCAATAAAACTTTTTATTTATCTATCAATTGATAACGAGCAAAAAAAAAAAAAAAAGTTGGAACAATAACGACAGTAAAAATAACAGTAGGTAAAAACAGCAGCATTGGAGGGCCGAATCCTAATCGCCCGCCAAAATATGTTGATGGCCACAGTACAAGCTACCTACAGACAACCTTTGAAGAATATTCGCAATATTCCACAGAATTCAGTCACTGTGTTTCACAAACGTCAATCTATATTAAAAAATATATGGCGGTTGGCATTTGGTCGTCGTTGATCCAATCCTCTCTAAAATAACAGGCCTCTGCACAACCATATAGTTGCTAATTTCTGAAGGTTTGGTGAAAATCCTCGATAACGTTACGAGAAATTTTGGCAGGACACACACACACACACACACACACACACACACACACACACACACACACACACACACACACACACACACACTCAATACATTGCCTCGCTTGGCTAAAGGTAGGCAATGAAAAAAATATAGCAGCTGGCATTCGCTTGTCTTCGATCAAATCCTCACCGAAAGTAATGGCTACTGCACATCCACACGGTTCTCGTTTCTTGAAGATTTGGTGAAAATTCGTCAACAGCTTTTCGAGATATTTTGCAACACACACACACACACACACACACACACACACACACACACACACACACACAGAAGCAAAACCAAACTAAATGATAAAATACAATCCATTAAGGACGAGGGAATCACCTATACACAAGAGAAAGATATTTGTGAAGCACTAAGTAAGAATTTCCAATCAGTTTTTACAGAAGAAAAAAATTTTGAGAGGGACTGTGTGGAACATGCATGCCCACACATACTACCAGATATAAAAATATCAGAAAAAAGTAATACAGGAGGAGTTAAGTAAATTAGACAGAGGAAAATCAAGTGGTCCTGATGAAATTTCATGTTGGGTACTATGAGAATGTGCAAAGGAGTTAAGTAAACCATTATTTTTAATTTTCAAGAAACCCTTAAGTCAAGGTCAACTACCTGATATTTGGAAGAAAGCAAATATTGTCCGCTTATTCAAGAAAGGGAATAGACAAAATCCACTCAACTACCGACCAGTATCACTGACCAGTGTTGTAAGCAAGGTATTAGAAAAGCTTATAAGAAAAGCTTGGGTAAATCATATAGAAGAACACAATATGATAACAGAAAGACAGTTTGGTTTCAGAAAAGGAAAATCATGTGTTACTAATCTGTTGAGCTACTACGACAGAGTAACAAACACAATACAGGAAAGAGAAGGATGGGTGGACAGGATCTATTTAGATTTCAAGAAAGCATTTGACACAGTACCACACCAAAGACTTTTATGGAAACTGTACCATCAAGGAGGAATTCGAGGCAAACTGTTTTGTTGGATGCAAGATTTTCTCATAAAAAGGGAAATGAGAACAGTACTTAGGGGAAACTACTCATCATGGAAAGAAGTGACTAGTGGAGTACCACAGGGTTCAGTGCTGGCACCAATCATGTTTTTAGTGTATATAAATGATACAGACAGTAACACTGGAAATGAAAGCTATCTAAATATGTTTGCAGATGATGTAAAAATACAAAGGAGAATTACTAACACAGACTCTTGTAAAGAATTACAAGAAGAATTAAATAAACTTCATGAATGGAGTAATACATGGCAAATGGTATTCAATGTGGACAAGTGTCATGTAATCAAGTTTGGTAAAAGTGGAAAAAGACCTGATTGGGATTATACGTTAGGAAATAAAACCCTACACACATCAGAAAGAGAGAAGGACCTAGGTGTGATTATCAATAACAGACTATCTCCGGCTGACCACATCAGTGAGAAGGTACGGAACATGTATACACTGCTTGCAAATATGAGAATAGCATTCACATACATATCAGCAGAGAAATTACCAATATGCCGGGAATCGAACCCGGGACTCTCAGGTGAGAGCCAGGCAGCATACCACTACACCACGACCATGTAAAAGTTAACTCACGTTGTCACAATCCATTTGTAACCAACGTCCCTCCACCCCCCACTGTGGGCCTGAAGAGGGTGAGTTAACCCCCTGGCACTCGGGCAAGTAGATGCTTTTAATCTATCTCAAGCACTCTGATGATTTTTTTTTTTCTCTCTCTTCATTCACATACATAAATGAAGACATGCTAAGAAGGATAATAACATCATTGATCAGGCCAACCCTGGACTATGCATCAGTAGTCTGGAGTCCTCATCTCAAAAAACACATAGACAAGATTGAAAAAATTCAAAGGGCCGCTACAAGATGGATACCAAGCTTAAGGGATCAAAGCTACGAAGAAAGACTAAATAAACTGAATCTACCAATACTACAGGAGAGAAGGTAAAGAGGTGACATGATAATGCTATATTAATGCATGTCAGGGAAGGAGAAAATAGACATAAATGATTACTTAACATATGAGGAAGCATCAGCAAGAGGACACTGCAAAAAACTGCATAAGAAGAGAGGTGATAAAGACGTAAGGAAATTCAGCTTCCCAAACAGAGCAATTGATCATTGGAATGCATTACCGAATGAAATAGTGTGTGTCAAAACAATTCACAAATTTCAGGATATGTACGATAAATATGGTTTAAGACACGGGACAGTACGAGCTTGACTCATTCCTGTAAAGATACAATTAAGTAAGAACAATTAGGTAAGAACACACACGCAAACGCACGCGCACGCCTACGAAAACTACATAACTTCCCCTTTGGCGGGCTATGAGGTAATGGCTATGATATGAATAATGAATATCGGAATAAATACAAAAATATGAAGATTATTAAGATACTGAACACAACTTTCCACCTCTAATCACATGCTCGTGATATCCCTTTACTGTATATTCCCATACACATACGAAAGGGCTAAAGAAATATTACTTTGCTCAGTGTGTGTGTGTGTGTGTGTGTGTGTGTGTGTGTGTGTGTGTGTGTGTGTGTGTGTGTGTGGTCTTACCTACCTAATTGTTCTTACCTAATTGTATCTTTACAGGAATGAGTCACGCTCGTACTGTCCCGTGTCTTAAAACTTTTTTATCGTACATAATCTTAAATTTACGAATTGTTTTGGCACACACTATTTCATTCGGTGGTGCATTCCACTGATCAATTGCCCTATTTGGGAAACTAAATTTCCTTACGTCTTTATCGCCTCTCTTTTTATGCAGTTTTTTTTGCAGTGTCGTCTTGCTAATGCATCCCCATTGATTATGTAATCATTTGTGTCTATTTTCTTCTTCCCTGATACGCATTGATATAACATAAGCATGTCTCCTCCTTTCCGTCTCTCCTGTAGTGTAGGTATATTCAGTTTTTCTAGTCTTTGTTCATATCTTAGATCCCTTAAGCTTGGTACCCATCTTGTAGCGGCCTTTTGAACTTTTTCAATGTTATCTATGTGGTTTTTGAGATGAGGACTCCAGACTACTGAGGTATAGTCCGGGGTTGGTCTGATGAATGATGTTATTATCTTTCTTAGCATGTTTTCATTTATATATGTGAATGCTGTTCTCATATTTGCAAGCAGTGTATACTGTACATGTTCCGGACCTTCTCGCTGATGTGATCAGCCAAAGATAGTCTGTTATTGATAATCACACCTAGCTCCTTCTCTTTTTCTGACGTGTGTAGGGTTTTACTTCCTAACATATAATCCCAATCAGGTCTTTTTCCACTTTTACCAAACCTGATTACATGACACTTGTCCACATTGATTTCCATTTGCCATGTATTGCTCCATTCCTGAAGTTTATTTAATTCTTCTTGTAGCTCTTTACAAGAGTCTGTTAGTAATTTTCCTTTGTATTTTTGCATCATCAGCAAATATATTTAGATAGCTTTCAATTCCAGTGTTACTGTCTGTATCATTTATATACACTAAAAACATAATTAGTGCCAGCACTGAGCCCTGTGGAACTCTGCTAGTCACTTCCCTCCATGATAAGTAATTTCCCCTTAGTACTGTTCTCATTTCTCTTTTTTTTGAGAAAATATTGCATCCAACAATACAATTTGCCTCGGATTCTTCCTTGATGGTACAGTTTCCATAAAAGTCTTTGGTGTGGTACTCTGTCAAATGCTTTCTTGAAATCTTAATAGATACTGTCTATCCAACCTTATTTGTTCTGTAATGTTTGTTACTCTATCATAGTAGCTCAACAAATTAGTAACACATGATTTTCCCTTTCTGAAACCAAACTGTCTTTCTGTTATCACATTGTGTTCTTCTAGATAATTTACCCAAACTTTTCTTAGCAGATTTTCTAATACCTTGTTTACAACACTCGTTAGTGATACTGGTCGGTAGTTGAGTGGATTTTGTCAATTCCCTTTCTTGAATAAGGGAACAATGTTTGATTTCTTCCAAATATCAGGTAGCTTACCTTGTTCCAAGGATTCCTTGAAAATTAAAGAAAATGGTTTACTTAACTCCGCTGCACATTCATGTAGCACCCAACATGAAAATTCATCAGGACCAGTTGCTTTTCCTTTGTCTAATTTACTTAACTCCTCCTGTATTTCTTTTTCTGATATTTGTATATCTGGTAGTATGTGTGGGCATGCATGTTCCATATAATCCCTCTCAAAATTATTTTCTCCTGTAAAAACTAATTGGATATTCTTATTTAGTGCTTCACAAATATCCTTTTCTTGTGTGTAGGTGATCTCCTCATCTGTAATTGATTATATTTTATCTTTTACTTTGGTTCTGCTTCGGATGTAATTGTAAAATAGCTTCGGTTGATCACTACTTTTATTTATGATGTCCTTCTCAATCTGTTTTTGGGCTTCCCTCCTTGTTCTTGTGTAATCGTTTCTTTCCTGTTTATAGTTGTTCCACTCCTCGGAGGGCCCAATACCTGCCCAGGGCTCCAACCAAATGGGCAGACTCGCGTGGCCATGTGGAATGTGAGAGGTGTGAATGAGGAGAGCAAGAGGGTGGAAGTGGTGAATGTGTTGAAGAGTGCGAGATATGGTGTGATGGCATTGTGTGAAACGAAGATGAAAGGGTGCGAAGTGGAGGAATGGGAGGGTGTGAAATGTGTAAAGATTGGGAATGAATGGGCGAGGAAGATGCAAGGAGAGAGTTGCTTTGTTGATGAATGAGGTGTGGCAGAGGGGAATGAGAGACTACAAATGTGTTAGCTCGAGATGTATGTATGTCAAGTTCAAGTTTGTGAAAGTGGCAGTGATTGTAGCATATGCACCATGTAAGGACAGGAGTGAGAGAGAGAAGGCAGGTTTTGAGATGAGCTGGGTGAAGTAATGGGAGAAATGCCCAGGAGCTATAAAGTGATTGTGATGGGGGATATGAATGGAAGAGTAGGTACTGGTCCTGAGTATGACATAATGGGTTGCTATGGAGTACCAGGAGAAAATGATAATGGGAAAAGACTAAATAATATGTGTCAGGAGAGGAAGTTGTGCATTTGTAACTCATATTTCAAACACAGAGATGCACATAAATATACATGGTATAGAGGGAACGGGGATCGTGTTGAAAGAAGCCTGATTGATTACGTACTCGTAGAGAGGTCGATGATGGGAATGGTTGCTGATACGAGGGCTCTGAGGGTACGATTGGAGGTCTGTCAGATCATATGATTGTGGTATGCAAGATCAAAGTGAAAGGAGTGAGGTGGATCAGGAGAGAAAGAAGCAGTCAGGAAGAAAGACTGAAAGTTGAGAAGCTGAGGATCAAAGAAATGGCAGATGAATACAGGACCAAAGTAGAGGACGAGTTAGAATTACTGAATCGGAATGAAATGGATCTGGACAGACTGTGGAATGCATATAGGGATTGCTTAGTTAGGAATGTTAAAACGGTATGTGGTGTGGCAAGAGTAACAATAAAGAAGAAAGGTACGGCATGGTGGGATGAGGAGGTAAAGAGAGCAGTGGGGGAAAAGAGGAAGAAGTGGCTAAAGTGGTTACAGGATAGGGGTTCAGTTGAAATAAGAGCTGAATATGTTGAGAGCAAGAAGCACTTAAAGAGACTAGTGAAGAGGAAAAAGGAGGTAAATGAGGATCTAAGAAGAAAAATGAATGCAAACTACTCTGAAAATAGAAAGTTATTCTGGAAAGAGGTGCGGGAATGTAGAAGTGAAAGTGGTAAGAAATGGGATGGTGTGAAGGATGCAGGTGGTAGATTATTAACCCATGGAGATGAAGTATGGACCAGATGGAAAGAATATTTTGAAAGCCTGATGAATGGGGATAGAGAGAGAAGAGCAGCTGTAAACATGATTGGTTTTGGGGGTGTGCAGAGAAGGAATGCAGTGCCAGGAGACGTGACACTCGCACAGGTGAAGAGTGCTGTGAAGCAGCTGAAAAATAGGAAAGCAGCTGAGGTTGATGAGGTGTATGCAGAGATGATTAAATGTAGTAGAGAGAATGGAATGAAGTGCTTGTTGGAGATATGTAAGAAGGCATGGATGAGTGAAACTGTGCCTGCAGAGTGGAAAAAGGCTGTGATTGTACCTCTGTACAAAAATAAAGGTGAAATAAGTGAGTGTAAGAATTATCGTGGCATAAGCTTATTGAGTGTGGTAGGGAAGGTATATGGAAGAATTATTATAGAGAAAGTAAGAGAGATATCAGAAGTCCTAGTAAGTGATGAACAGGGTGGCTTTAGGAGTGGCAGAGGATGTGTGGACCAAATATTTGCAGTGAGACAGATAGTACAGAAGGCTTGTGAGAAGGACCATAAGGTGTTTATGGCATTCATGGATCTAGAAAAAGCATATGACAAAGTGGACAGAGAAGGATTGTGGAAAGTTTTGCTCATGTATTGTGTAGAGGGTAAGCTGTTAGGTGCCGTCAAGAGTTTTTATGATGGTAGTGAAGCATGCGTCAGGGTTAATGGGCATCTAAGTGAATGGTTCACAGTCAGTGTGGGCGTGCAACAAGGTTGTGTGATGTCCCCATGGTTGTTCAATGTATATATGGATGGGGTGATGAGAGAAGTGAAAACACGAGTAATGTAGAGAGGGATGGCATTGGTAATGAATGGTGATGGATGGAATATCTCAAATTTGTTGTATGCTGATGATGCAGTACCGCTTGCAAGTACCGGACAAGAACTTGGTAGGTTAGTGCAGAGTTTTGCTGATGTTTGTAAGCGTCGTACCTTGAGAGTCAATGTAGAAAAGAGTAAAGTGATGGCTACTGAGAGAGAATGTTACTCCCAGTGCAATGTAACAGTGAATGGAGAGAGAATGGAATTGGTGAGAGAGTTCAAATACCTGGGTACAGTGATAGAAAAAAGAGGAAAATGTGCAAAAGAAGTTGAAAGTAGAGTGACATAAGGAAGAAAAGTAGCTGGTGCAATGAAGGCCTTGATAAGAAACAGAGGCTTGAGTGTTGCAGCTGCACGAGGCTTACATGAAGGAGTGTTAGTGCCCACTTTAACATATGGATGTGAAACTATGATGTGGCATGAAAATGAAAAGTCAAGAGTAAGAGCAGTGGAGATGGGACTGCTGAGAAATGTATGTGGAGTACAGAGGGTGGATAGATTACGAAATAATGTGATTCGTGAAAGATGCGGAGTGAGGAAGTTGGTAGACACCAGAACTGAAGAGAGTGTACTGAGATGGTATGGTCATGTGGAGAGAATGGATAACAATAGAGTGGTGAAAAGGGATATCTGAGGGAATTCGAGGGAGGGAGGAGGCGAGGTAGGCCAAGGAGAAGGGGGAGAGATATGGTGAATGAGTGTGTGAGGAAGAGAGGTATGGAAGTCGGTGAGGCTAGGGTACTGACAGGAGATCGAGCTGGCTGGATGAATTTTGTAGGGAGATATGCATGATCAGGGATTTTTGGCACCCCTTTTTAACGTGGCAGTGTCTGGATTGACTCTGTCGGATACGATATGTGAAGCTACAGAACGTGGTGAATGTTTTTGGCATATCCGATAGAGCCAGGATTCCGGGGGCTCGAATGATGAATGAACGGAAGCGTGGCCCATTGGATTGGGCAATTTTGGGCTGTCTGGACATTGCTACTCCTCACCCTGCCCTTGGGTGGGAAAGGAGGTCCGGATGATGATGATGATGATGATGATGATGACATGCCCTTTCACTATTGTGTCTTCTGTATCTGTTCCACAACAAATCTCTTTTTTCTTTTGATTTTTTACATTCTGTATTAAACCATTTCTTTAATTTCTCTTCTGTTTCTTTGTGCTGTGGGATGTTCTTCAGGACTTCTATTTCGTAAAGTTCACAGAATTTTTTTTATATACAACATTTAAATCTTGTCCTCTAAGCTCTTTTTCCCAATCTATTTCTAAGAACTATTTCTTTAGGTCATGATAGTTGCTTTTTTTGTAGTTAAGACTCTTTTTGTAACTTTCATTACTATTAACTATGTCATATGCACTCCTGAAGTTGTAATTTAATACTGGGTGGTCACTTTTGCCAAATGGAGGGTGATACATTATATTGCCAATTTCATTTTCTTGCCTAGCAAATATGATATCTAATACTGAGGGTACATCGAGCCCTCTTTTTCAGGTACTTTTATTTACATATTGTGTTAGGAAAAACTCCTGCACAAGGTCCAGGAGCTTTTGGTCCCAAGAGCTTTCCTGGTCTTTTATATCTAGAGTATTCCAATTTATATTTGTATTGCAATATCCTGTTAGTGTAATTCAGGTTTCTTCTCCATTCTATGTAGTAATGCTCTTAAACTTTGGATATTTTTTTTCTACCAGGTCTTAATATTCGCCTTTTATCCAAATGTTTGATCTGGGTTGCAAGTATAAATTTGCCACAATTACTGTACTTTCCCTTCAGACGTCCTAATCTCTACTGCGATCAGTTCTACCTGTGAGGGTACACCTAGTTCTATTCCCTTGACTTGCAGATTTTTCTTTGTTAATATTATAATTCCTCCTCCCTTTTTAAAGTTCCTGTCTCTTCTCCAAATAATGTATTCTACTAGGTTTAGTGTATCGTTCGATATCCTTGGTGTTAATTTTCTTTCAGTTAGGCAAACAATATGTGGTTCCTTTTCTTTGATATAATCATTCATCTCTAGTAATTTAGATACCATTCCATCTACATTAGAGTGCATCAACTTAATCATCTTGTTTACATACTTGTCATGACTTGGGTCTACTACCTTTCTCCTTTTTATTCCCTCCTGTTTATGTACCACTTTCGAACCTGCAATCCAATTACTTTGTAAAAAAATGTGTTCTTCTCTTCCTCTGATCTTCCTTCATTCTTTGTTCTTGCCTCCTTCCTCTTCTCTTCTAGTAATCCAAGTTCCTCTTTAGTTAGGCATTTTTTTATCCATACATTTTTGAAGTCCTCTTTTTCCATAAGTTTGCATTTTTCAGTATTTCCTCCACAGTGTTTACACTCTGGAAAGTTACTTGCGGGGACCTGGATTTATTTCTCTCATATTTCCCTAGCCCTTTATGTTTCTCTATGTCTTTACTACAGATTTCCTCTGACACTTCCTACTATATGTTCATTACATTTGCCATCTCCTATTTATCTTGAAATCTTGTTTTTTTTATTTCTTCCTCCTCTATACAAGTGATTACTATAGATTTGTTGTTGTCTACTGAATCTTTGACCAATTTTGGATTGTTTTGGATTATTTTCTTCACTTCCTCTTTAATGCTTTTTTCTTCAACTCTTGTTTCTAAGTCTTTCTTTACTTTCACCATTTCAGCATGCGTGGTTTCCACATCATTTTTGTAGTTTTGCATCGCTTCAATTACCTGGGTTATCTTCTCCTCAGTATCACTGCCATGATCTATCAGAGTGCTTGCCTGCCTTATTGTCTCTGTAATATTTCTTAACTCTTCTATAATACTTTCATGGTTGACAACTGTGCTTGTCATTTCACTAATCTTCCTTCTATGTGTTCTCACCACAACTGATAATTCATCTATTGTTGTATCTTTCTTATTAATCTCCTTTACTAAATTTTCATTTTCTTCCTTCCGCATGTGCAACTGCATTTTAATTTCATCTGTTTCACTTTGAAATACCTCCTCTAATCTGTATACTCGTTCTACCAGTTTATTATGCGTCTCCATTTCCACCAGTTCCTAGTAGAAATCATCATCCTGCTTTCAACCTTTGTCCCTTTTCTTAACTCCTTCCAAAGTTGATTTGCTAAAGACGGTGGTCATCTTCTGGTACTAACAGAAAGCTTCTACTTACAGTTTTGCATTTCTCTACGTCGCAGACCAAACAGTCAGCACTGAAACAGCTGATTTGCTTGTTTCGGCACTGCTGCCTGCTTCATTGCTTTATGTTATTGGAACAACACTTTTACTTAAATTTCCTCTTTTATATTAACACGCGGCGTCCCGTCGACGTTCTTCCACGTCCTCACGTTTTGTCACTGCCAATCCCATCGACGTACTTTAACGTCCTGCAATTGCAAGGTTCATAATTTCCACAATTTTCAAAATTCGCACGAGATTTTCGATTCGCCCACCTACCCAAGCCTCCCCTACCTGCCGCCAGGTGGGCAGCATCCCAGACCCCACGTGACCCTCGCTCGCCCTTGTCTCGGTCACTCACCTGTTAGCAGTGACCCAGGTCAGACATGACGCGTAAAGGTCTCTCAGACGACGAAATAGCATCTGCCCTGGAGGCCTTCACTGGAGATAGTGATTCTCCACTTGATGATGATGTGGTGGATAGAGATTACGTCCAGCCAGAGGATGAAATAACAAGCAGTGATGAGGAGGTCCCTTCACCCTGGAAAAAGCGGTATGTGACATATCGTAAGGCAAGGGAAGGCCAGCCTGCACCCCAACCACCTGCACGGACCTCTCTCCATCTCGATTCTGATGAGGACGAGGATGAGGACGATGACGATGACGGCGGCTTAGGACGTGATATCGCCTCGTGGTTGGGGAAGGAGAAAATCTCACCCCGAGGATCAGAAGGTGGGGCGAGAAGACAAATAAGGTATGGTCCAAGTGTTTTGTCTGGGGAAATCGAAAATGGTGTGATGGGAGTGCGGGGTGAAAGGGAAAGTGATGTGGCAGGAGCGCGGGGTGAAAGGGAAAGTGGTGTGGCGGGAGTGCGGGGTGAAAGGGGAAGTGGTGTGAGGGAGGCAGCACGCGCACGTGGTGCACGTAGGCCTAGGGGAGAGGAGGTGGAGCCACTCCCCAGCACGTCTTTCGCCCCACAATATTCCCAAACTTCCTCCCCACAGCCCCAGGATGTGGGGAAAGGAAGGAAGGGGAAGGGAAAGGGTAAAGGAAAAGGAAGAGGGAAGAGAAGTGCGAGTGATGAAAGGCACCGCTCTCCACCCAACCTCCCCCACCACCCTCACCTCCCCACCCTGACGAAGGCGACGATGGGGACGTGGCTGGAGACGGTCGTGTCTCGTGGAACTGGGAAGATGGGAGTAATTTTACTCCCATCATTCACCCTTTCACTGAGGAGTGGCGGTCTGGTTGGACGGCTCCAGGTGTGCATGCGGGTTCCACTAGAGTGGATTTTTTCCACTTGTTCTTTGGGGGGGCGTTTGTGGGGCGCACAGTGGAACAGACAAACATATTTTCACGAACACAGCACTGTGAACATGAACGTTTGGGAACAATGAGCAGGCATTCCCAGCAATATGACTATCCTGTGACAATTTCTGAGATGTTCTTATTTTTTGCCCTGGTTCTCTTGATGGGTGTGGTAAGAAAAAACCAAATTCCTGCATACTGGACAACTGACCCAATGATCCTCACATCTTTCTTTGGAAAGGTGATGAGTCGTAATAGATTTCAGCAGATTCTCGGCTGCCTTCACTTTTTTGATGCAGAAGATCCAGCTAATGCAAATAACACTGATAAAATGAGGAGAATTAGGCTGGTATTTGATCATTTACGGGAAATGTTCCGCTCCTCATTTTATCCTTAGAGAGACCTCGTCATAGACGAGAGTCTTGTGTTGTGGAGAGGCAATATTTCCTTTCACCAGTACATACCCAGCAAGAGACACCGTTTCGGGTTCAAGATCTTTGTTATGTGTGACTGTAAGACTGGTTATGTGCAAGACATAGTCTTGTACACGGGCGCACAGACAGATATAACAGCAGATCGTAGTATAGGACTCTCAGGGGCCGTGGTGAAGAGAATGATAGAGGAGTACCTTCATCGTGGTCATGTGTTGTACCTGGACAACTGGTACACTAGCCCTCTTCTTGCTAGGTTCCTCCACCAACACGACACCGGAGTCTGTGGTACAGTCAAGAGAAACCGTCGCCATATGGTCAAGATAGGGAGGAAACTTGACAAGAACAAGGTGGTTTTCTTCCAGGCAAATAACATCCATGCCACCCTGTGGAACCACAACAGAGAAGTTTGCCTCCTATCAACTGTACACAGCCCCCTGATGCACCGCACAGACTCCGCTGATCACCGTAGCAAGAGGAGGCACAACGTCTGGAAACCCGAGTCTGTACTGGACTATAATCTGAACATGAGGCAAGTGGATCAGTTAGACTCGATGATTTCCAGTGTTGACTGTGCCAGGACCACGATGAAGTGGTACAAAAAGCTCTTTTTCCACTTGCTCGACATCACGGTCCTGAACGCACACTACCTGCACTCCATGACAACAGGAGTATCAGAGACCTTTGAGGGGTTTGTGAGGGAGCTGGCACGTGAAATAATCGCCAGGCATGGCCAGGACAGACCCACACACCGCACCCACACACCCATGGCTGCCCAGACTCCCCTACGCTTCGCAGGACGCCATTATCCTAGCACAATCCCTTCTGACCCAAACCGTTGTAAACCCTAGCGCCGCTGCCATGTATGCAAGCACTCGACTGTCAGACCAGCCACTCAGAGAAAAGACACAAGGTACGAGTGTGTAGAGTGCAATGTTGCGTTGTGCCTTCAGCCATGTTTCAGAGAGTACCATAACTTCCTACACTACTGAAACTCTGTGGGATGGCGATATTATGCTCAGTATAATGGTAAGGCCAGTCAGTATGTGCTAAGTCTTATATAAAGTTGAAACGGGTGTAATGTTTTCAGGAAAGTAATGTATAAGTTGAGAAATAGTGTAAGTTGAAAGAAGTGATATCAAAACTACACCCACTGTGTAAATCTGCGAAAATATGACGCTCAGTATAACACTCTGGTCAGTAAATATGTGATAGCAAGAATATAAAGTGGAAACGGGTGTAATGTTAGCAGGAAAGTAACGTCTAAGTTGAAAAATAGTGTAAGTTGTAACAATTGATGTCACGAGTACACCCACTATGTAAATCTGCGAAAATATTACGCTCAGTAGAACATTCTAGTCAGTAAGTATGTGATAGGAATGATATAAAGTGGAAATGGGTGTAATGTTAGTAGGAAAGTAATTTATAAGTTGAATACTAGTGTAAGATGAAACAAATGATATCGCGATAACACTCCCTGTGTAAATATGCGATAATATGACGCTCAGTAGAATAGTAAGGTCTCGAATTATGTGATACCAATTATATCAAGTGGAAACATGTGCAATGTTAGTGGAGAATTATTATATAAGTACAAAAATAGGTTGTAAGTTGAAATAGTAGTCATAGCAACTTCACCGTCTGTGTTATTATGCGCTATTATTACGCTAAATATTTATGTAAGGCCTGAAACTATCTCAAAACAGTTCTCAAAAGTGGAAAAGTGTATAATGTTATTAGGAAACTATTATGTAAGTTGAAAAAACACAATACGAGTTGAAACAACAGTCACAGCGAGTTCACTCAATACGTAAATAAGCGCTAACATTACGCTAAATGTTATCGAAAGGCCTGTGAATACGTAAAAACAGTTCAAGAAAATATAAAATGGTATAATGTTATTGTAGATGTATTACGTAAGTAGGAAAAATGATATGTATCATGATTCAGGAATGTTAGCGATTCATCGTGACCAGTCAGGCCGATTTTGCTCGGTTCGCACGATGGTACAATGCTTATTTCAGCTCTATTTTTCTATAAAATCCAATTTACTATTGTATCACATGTTTTTATGTGTGTAATAAATACATATCTACTTACTTTCATTGGTTTCCCAGACTTATAATACCATAGAAAACGTGAGAGCCTCAGACCACCTACATAGAACACGGTACCAGGTGTAACGAAGGTATACCTGTTTAGGCCACTTATGGACCGTATACCTGTTTAGGCCACTTATGGACCCCAGTGAACACTTTCTTGGTGATTGACCATTGTTTCTGACCAAAAGCGAAAGTTTTAGCAAAAAAAATTTGGGTCCAAAAATGGTCGGGATTGGGGGGTACCAGTGGTGAAAAAGTGGTCGGGACGGGGCGGGTTAAAACACTATTTAGTTGGGCCTAGTACTGAGCTTGACTCATAGAAAGATACTTTTTAGGTAAAGCCATTCAAAGGCCGAGATTGACTTAGTGCGAAACGATGCGCAGGCACGTCCTCTCACTGTCACGCGCGCGCGCGCGCGTGTGTGTGTGTGTGTGTGTGTGTGTGTGTGTGTGTGTGTGTGTGTGTGCATCTTCGTGTGTGCGTGTCCGTGTGTGTGTGAGTGTCTGTGTGTGCTTGCATGTCTGTGTGTGTATGTGAGTGTCTGTGTGTGCATGCTTGTGTCTGTTTATGCATTGTTCTCAGTGTTTCTCTCTGTCTCTGTCTCTGTCTGTCTGTTTGTCTCTGTCTCTGTCTCTGTCTCTCACTCTCTCTCTCTCTCTCTCTCTCTCTCTCTCTCTCTCTCTCGCGTGTGTGTGTGTTTGTTGAAGTCGGTTGGGTGGTTGGAGTGAAGTTGAACTTGTGGGGTTGGTAGTTCAGTGCATCTCCAAGGTGGTTGTGCAACATGTGGTTGTGGGTAAAGGAGTGGATTGTTTGGGTGGGGTATGTGGAGTGGTTTTGGGTGAGTTGTAGGGGTAGATGGGTTTGTGTGAGGGTGTGTGGGGTGGGCTGGGTGGGTGAGTGACTTGATATATGGGTGGTCGGGTAGGTGGAGTGGCCCAGGGTGGGTTGTAGCGTTAGACGGGTTAGTGAGTGGGTGAGTGGGGTGGGCTCTGTGTGATTGGATATATGGGTTGTCGGGGATGGGTCGGTAAGTTAGCTTTGAATAGGATGAGTTTGGTGGATGAGTCGGGTTCCAATGGGTGAATGAGATGGGGGAGTGAATGAGGTTCAGTAAGACGGGTGGTTGGGCATGTGGATTCGCGGATGGGTTGGTGAGAGGGGTGGGTTGATAGGATGGGTGGGTGGAAAGGGTGGGTGAGTGTCCAGGGAGAGGTGGGAGGGTTGTGTGGGTGGATGCGATGGATGGTATTGCTGGGTGAGTAGGGTGGGTTGTGGGTGGGAAAGGTGGGTGGTAGGGGTCAATGGGCATGATAGGTTGTCAGAATGTGTGGGCAGAGTGGGTTGTCAGGGTGAGTGGGGACAGTGGGTGACCAGAGTGAGTGGGCACGGTGGGTCCCAAGGGTGGCTGAGACAATTACGTGTCGGGATGTTCTGGGTGGGTGATTGGGTTGGTGGGTTGGGTGACTGGATGGGTTCAGGGTGGATAAGTGAGTGGGTGAAGGTGTTGAATGGCACTGGTGGGTAAGCTTCTGGGGTGGCAGGGTGGATGGCCAGGATCAGTGGGCTGGATGGGTCTCTCAGGTGGATAGGCAGGGTGATGGCTGGGGTGAGGTCCGTAGGTTGTGTTGGATGAGCTGAGTGGGTAGGTGGATGAGTAGGTGGGTCGATATGTGGCTCCACAGATGAGAAGGCAGGAGTGGGACTTATGTGGCTGTATGACTTGACTGTGTTACTTGAATTTTACTGTAGTACAGTATATTGCTAGACCACATTAGATAAAGAATTGCAAAGGAAACTCTATACATAAGGGTCATTCTGTTGAAAACTGCTATAACTTCGATATAATTACTCCTCAAGGAACTGAAAATAGATCTATGCATGTGATGAGACACCTAATAGTAGGATAAATGAAAGAAACATTACATGCAGCAAGATTTGAGTGTGAGCAAAGCTTCATATCTTCGATCGTTCCACCTAAAAAAAGTAAGTGCTCTGATGGGGGATAAAGAAGGGAAGTTGTGGGTAGATGTGTGTAATTAACCTGACCTCAAGTGGCAGATTACCCTGTCCCTCTAACAGTGTCCATGGCTGTGTACAGTACCTTGCGGCATTCAGGCTTGTTAGAAGATCACCTGACGTCAGGAATGAAGGAGGGGTGGGGTATGACGAGTGGTGTTGGGGGGGAGTGAGGAGATGAAGGTTGGTTGGTGTAGATTTGCCTCCCCATAGGGAGGACACAGGCAAACAAAAGCCCGTCAGAGAAATTCTGCTTAAAAATCAAGGATTATAGTCTAGCGTGGGGGTGGGTTAGTGGCTACAACCTCCAAAATCACAGAGGTGGGTGCCCGTGCAATAATCTCCGCTGCCAATTGAAAGTCGTCATCCATATTATGAAGCTGCTCGCCAATACCGCACCGAAGCCGAGATGTTGCGGGACAGTCCAGCACATAATGTAACAGGGGCTGGTCACTGTTGTCAAAGCAGTGAGGGCACGGCTCTGGGTTGCTGTTGGCCACCTAGCTGTAGCAGGGAAACCCTAGGTATAAGCGGTGAAGTAAAACCAGTAGGTAGTTGGGTGTGCCATGGGGAACTGTTACAGGTGTATACGCTGTTGCTATTGCGTACCAGGTAGCTGAACGAGAGCCCTCCCATACATGAAATTGATGATCCTCCAGTGAAAGGTGGCTGACACCATCAGCCACCCTCTGCAAGAGAAAGGATAGACTAGGACGCAGCTGGAATGTAGGAACAGGGAATGTACAGCCATGGCAAGCAGTAGCAGCAGCATGCTTATTGCCTGCAGTACCAACATGACCAAGAAGCCAGTAAAGAAATACTTCACCTCTCTGCCTGGTGATGGAAGCTGCAACAGCGATGATGGAGGTAAGCAGATACTTGTTGTCAGTATACCAGTGTGTTTGGAGGCCATTTATATAGGAGAGCAAGTCCGTATGGATAATAATGCACCGATGGAAGTGGCGATCGGCGTGGCGAAGGGCGCCGAGAATGGTGACAAGCTTGGTCTGGTAGGCCGAAATGCCAGAGGTGACACACCAGGACTCAACCCACTCTCCACAAACAAAAGCAGCACCCACAGACCCATCAGCAATAACAGACCCTCAGTATACTAGACTGCAGCATCTGGAGTGGAGAGAGCTGCCACATGACTGAGACCATCCTGTGACGAAGTTAGCGGTCTCAACACATCGAATCAAAGGCGGGAGCCAAGGAGGAGCAGGGGCATATGCAGGGTTAGGTATATCGGGACTCCCCCGGATAGCGTCAGTGGCATCAAGCTTACGAACAATGTCGGCAGCAAGCAGAATCCAGTCACCCACAGGGTGCAAATTTGGTGGCCGATCATGGGTACGCTGGAGGAGTACGGACACAGTAAGGTGGGGCCGGTGCCTACAGAGCTGAGCAACGGCAGCTGTTGTTCACACCCATATGCAGTGTTGCAGAGGGAAAACCGCTCTCAGCCCGAAGGTTGACCAGGCCCATCCATGGAGGTGCACCAAGCATCACACACAGAACGGTATTTTGCAGTACAGTAATCCTCGTACTTTCCAGACGCCCACTTTCTGGACATCCCCACTTACCGGATATTTTGGTCCCTGGATCCAATATTCCCAAAATGGGCAAAAAATCGCAAAAAATTCGAAAAAAATACGACTTTTTTCCCACCCATAATTTGAAATTGCCGTGCGGCGCCGAACAGCTGTTACACCATGGTCCCTTCACCCCTTCCTCCCTCCCTCCTCCCCTGTCAGGGTTGCCATTTGGTATTTTTCATTACCAAATGTGGGCCAATTTGGTAATGAAAAATTCGTTTGGTAATGAATCAGAATAATACAATACTAGACGGATTATTCACATGTATAAGGATACACAGGATGGAGATGGTGGATTGTTTGCTCTCTCTGATTAATTTGGTAGCCTTTATAGGGTGATAATAATCAACATGCTGTTAATTATAAGAAGAGTGATTACATGTATTTCCACTTGTATATATATTAGTGAAGAATAGATGCTAGCTTTACGAATTTGGTAATGAAAAGTTAAAAATGGTAATGAAAATTGAGGAGTTTGGTAATGTGGCCGTTGCGATCTGGCAACTCTGTTACCGCATCATCAACAGTCACAGCCTAACTCTGATCGAGAGCAGATGCTTATCGCAATGCAAGCCACATGTGCTCGTTTTTTGTGAATAAACAGTGAATAAACTGCAATACCTCGCCACTAGAATACACGGGAATTTACAGTGTTGTGCAGTGTTAAGAAATTAGAATTTAGAGTGCAAAGGATTAACTGTGGAGTGCAAACTGGTGGTTCAAACCAGTCCAGGAGCCAGGGACTTGTTGTAAGTACCCAGAATGTTTAATATTGTATAAACTCACCTCTAAAACCTCATTCTCTGGTTCGTTTGCATTTATTTCAGTCTTTTATGTCTCTTATTGGTATGATTTGGGTCTTAAATAGGTGCTATGCATGCCCAGAGGGAGTTGTATAGGTGTTTTTCTGAGTTAGGGTCCATAAGTACAAGTCGAGGAGGCTGGGGCCCACTATCCGGGCCCACTTCCGGACATGCCTTTGGCTCTATTACATCGGATAGTGGGGGGATTACTGTAAGCATCCAGGTTGCAGTGAGAAAGGGCTTTGAGGGCAGCGATACAGGTAACTACCCGCTCCCGTATATATCGGACATGAGTGGCAAACATCAGACGGCTGTCAAACCATACACCCTGGTACTGGTGATAGCAAACAATGTCAAGGCTATGACCCCTGAGCAGAAAGGGACAGTCAGGGTGTCAGAGACCGAAAGACAGGCATTTAGTCTTATGAAAATTAATTTTGAGGCCAAGCTCACAGCATTTGGCGTGTAGGTGTGAAAGCGCCATTGATGCCTGGGTGTAGCAGTCCCATCTTGAGAAGACCAGTGCCAAGTCATCCATATTGCAGAACAGAGTAACCCCTTGGCCATAATCAACTGTAAGCAGGTCCTCAACTAGCACAATAACACGCCATGTGCCAGTGCCATTTTCAAACGGTCTGATATAATTCTGCAGCCAGTGCCATTGCCGTTTTTAAAACGGTCTGTCATAATTCCGCAGCCAGTGCCAGTGCCGTTTTAGAACAGTCTGACATAATTCCGCAGCCAGTGCCAGTGCCGTTTTAAAATGATTTAAAATAAAAAACTTCATTGTGACTGCATTTTTCAAGATTCGCGTCCCTTCAGGGGTTGCGCTCCTTCTCCTGCAGTGACAACGTTTCTCTATTAACGGAGATATACTCAGTCGCCTCCCTCCTCACGAACAGAGGCACCTCCGTCACCCTACACTGGATTCCAGGGCACGTTGGGATCCTTGGCAACGAACGAGCGGATGCTGCGGCACGCTCGGCATGCTCTCTCCCGGGAATCACGTTCCCTCTCCGTCCTAGCACCTCTAACACCATTGCCAAACTGACTGGCACTATTGCAAGGCTGTCCCGGGAGGACCATCAACTGTGTGTTGCAGAGGGCTCTAGTTCTGCGTTGTGGTATGCCACAGCCATGACCTACCTACCGCTCCTGCCTCCACCTGGAGTACCGAACTACGTGTTGGTGCGGCTCTGGCGATTACGGCTGGGATTCCTCTGTTACAGTCAGGTCTCCGGGGCCGCACCAAAGCCATGCCCCCACTGCCTTGAGAGGGCGAAGAGCCTCTACTACATTACCTACTCCACTGCCCAGCCACTGCCCAGCTCAGATCTCACCCAGATGTGGGCCGTGCCCGGTTTGATAATGCCTTCCATACAGCAGCCAACATCATTGCTCAGTCCCCTTTTAGCACTCTATTATTCTTAGTAACCAATTACCTGCCCCCTAGATAAATCAGCAAGGGCATTGTTAGCTCTACCCTGTCGGGCTCTTTGTTTGCCTGTACCCCACCTAGTGTGGGGAAATATCCAACAACAACAACAAAGATTCGCAGGTAAAAATTGGCAGGCATGTAAGGTAACTGTTCCTGTACCATCCCTCAGGCTGCCAAAACCATACACTCACTTGCTTCCCCCCTCATGCTCGCTCTGCCTGTATACCTCATCCAGTGCTGTACATAGTAATGGCATTTTGTAAATATTTTCATGTAAGTGTAAGTTGTAAAAATTTTCATGTAAGTGTAAGTTGTAAATATTTTCTTGTAAGTGTAAGGACTATATAGTGAAGTCAAGTTGTAAATACCATCTTGTAAGTGCCAGACCTGTACATAATGAAGTCAGGTAGTACCTATCTTCAAGTAAGTGTAAGATAATGCATTCACAGTGAGAAAGACATGCAAACTGTGATAGATGCTGAAGTAATAAGTAATCAGAAAAGTGTACTGAACATTGATATACCATCCCAGTATAAATACCTTAGTATACCCTACATAGAAAATGGCTTTCACGTACATGGTGAGCGTAAGAGAGCAGCTATACCTGTACAAGTGTATGTGGGACTCAATAAAACTCATTTCCGAGCCTTGGTGGGCATTTTAACCCGCCCCATCCCGGCCACTTTTCGACCACTGGTACCCCCCAATCCCGGGCAATTTTCGACCTTTTTTTTCTTTGCTAAAACTTTCGCTTTTGGTGAGAAACATCGAAAATTCATAGAGAAATCGCTCACCTGAGGTTTAAAATACTCATTACAGGTAGGAGAGCCTATTTACCTTACTGGGTTTTCTATCAGGCTGGCACCAAAGAAAATGAGTTCTATGGGAGGATAACTATTTCACACCACTCATAAATGGTATTTATTTATTTACTGTTACGAATTTATATGTAGTACAAGAGTATATTGGTTTTCAAGCAGTAATATAGGCATTATAAGCATTGGTTCACCCACTATTACCTGACCTTTTTTTGCCACATTACCTGATCATCATTTCTAACTGTTTCTTCCTCTAATGCTATGTAAAGTTTGTCCTCCACATTGTCATTGATTGGGGAATCACTCTGGCCCTGAATTTCGTACCGTGGCATGACATGGCTATACTGGCCAGGTCACTGATAACAGGTGAATTGCTGAGAAAAGGGCATGCAGGGGGGGGAGGAGGTCATGCTGGGTAAGGCATTGTCTCTGCCTGGCATCTTGTTGAGGAAGGTGTCCCGTGTATACGTACCAAAAATGACTCGCGAAAATTGAAAATTGTGGAAATTATGAACCTTGCAATTGCAGGACGTTGAAGTACGTCCTCGGGATTAGCTGTGACAAAACGTGAGGACGTGGAAGTACGTCCTCGGGACGGCACGGGTTAATGGCGAAATTCATTGTTTCCACATCAAAATATATCATTTTAGCCAAAAAAAAAAAGGTTGAAAAATGGGCGGTACTGGGGTGACCCATAGGGCTAAAAATAGCCGGCACGCGGCGGGTTAAATAAAAGAGGACTCAGCACACTGCCCTGGGGGGTGCCATTGACATGCGGGTAGGGAGGGGATACTCTGCCCTGAAAACGATCACAAAAAGCACGGCCATGAAAGATGTCCTTCACCCAGGAGAGGAGGCGACCACCCAAGCCCTTTACTGCAAGTGCTGCATGTTTTTTTTTTTTTATGCGAGGAAGAAGGAACCAAAGACCATGAGCCCACAGTAACAGTTCCCTCCAAGAAAAAAACAAAATACAATAGAGAGCCAAATTCAAGATCTGATCATTTTGAGATGCCTGGACACACTGCGTTTGAAAGACTGGAGATCATAGGCAACAGGAAATACAGACAGAGGGAGATAGTTCCAGAGTTGACCTGTTGCATAAATGAAAGACTGGGAGTAATGGTTAACTATTGCATTAGAGAGTTGGACAGAAAAGGGATGAGAGTTTGCTGCCAGACGGGTGTTACGTGCCCGTCGTAGAGGTGGAGGAATGCAAGCAGACAGTTCAGAGGAGCAGTGACCATTAAAGTAGCGATAGAAAAGAGATAAAGGTGCAACAGTGCGGCGAAGAGACAGAGGTTGAAGGGAGTCAGTAAGAGGAGGAGAGTTAATGAGACGAAAAGCCTTTGACTCCACCCTATTGAGAAGAGCTCTATGTGGGGAGCCTCTCAAAATGATCAGATCTTGAATTTGGCTCTCTATTGTATTTTGTTTTTTTCTTGGAGGGAACTGCGGGCTCATGGTCTTTGGTTCCTTCTTCCTCGCATAAAAAAACAAAACATGCAGCACTTGCAGCAAAGGGCTTGGGTGGTCGCCTCCTCTCCTGGGTGAAGGACATCTTTCATGGCCGTGCTTTTTGTGATCGTTTTCAGGGCAGAGTATCCCCTCCCTACCCGCATGTCAATGGCACCCCCCAGGGCAGTGTGCTGAGTCCTCTTTTATTTAACCCGCCGCGTGCCGGCTATTTTTAGCCCTATGGGTCACCCCAGTACCGCCCATTTTTCAACCTTTTTTTTTTTGGCTAAAATGATATATTTTGATGTGGAAACAATGAATTTCGCCATTAAAATGCCCACCAAGGCTCGGAAATGAGTTTTATTGAGTCCCACATGAGAGTTGTACTCCACACAGGGGCGGATAAAACCCCTGTATAGAGTCAACAACCTGCATCCAGGTTGACAAGTTCAAATGCCTTCTTGATATTGAGGAAGACAGCCATGCCACGCCCACTCCTTAGGTCCCCAAGAAAGGAGGCCAGAAAATGCTGAGCACTCCTGCCAGAGAGGTAAGCAAAAAGCTGGGGATGGAGCAACCCCAACCTCGAGACAAGATGAGAGAGGACAAGCCTCTCAGCAGTCTTGGCAATGCAGCTGAGGAGGGAAATTGGCCTCATGGTAGCCGGGTCACATGGTTTAGGGATGGGGTGAATAATGGCTGTCTTCCACGATCCAGGGAGACGTCCTTCAAGCCAAGAGCGATTGAACAGATCCAGGACACGAGCCTGCCCTCACTGGCCTGTGCGAGCCAGGAGGGGGTATACAAGGCCATCAGGGCACGGAGCCATATCCTTCCTGCTGCACAACGCTCGATCTAGCTCCCCAACAGTGAAGTGGTGGTTCGCAATGTCAGGATGAGAGCAAGCAGCCTCAACAGTGTCCCTGTGGGGGCCCGCGAGGTGAGTTTGTAGGTCACTGACAGACTGTGGGAGGTTCGTGGTGGCAGTACAAGCAGCAAAGTAGGCAGCTAGGTGATCTGCCTCGCCTGCGGGGTCAGGATGTGATGGTGGCCTAGCTGGTCGGGGAGAGGAGACGGATTTGATTCTCGCCCACATCTCCCCAGGTGTGGAGCGTGACTCAAGCGACCTACACCACGTCATCCAAGCCTCGTCTCGAATGCAGCACTTTTCCTGCAAAACATGTCACTCCACTACAGCCAGATATCTCCTGGTTGGAGAAGAAGGCCACTGACGGTAGGTCTTATGGGCCGAGTTTAGCTAATTGTTCATCTCTCGGACCCACTCGTCGTAGAACCAATAGTCCTTGAAAACCGTGGGGCACTTGGTGAGGGGATTATTGCCTGCAGCAGCGTGATGCAAGCCATGGGCGACTTGCTTAGCATGGTCCTCAAGGGAATGCTGGGGAACAACATTGTCCAAGGCGATCTCTACTGCCTGCACATACTCAAGCCAGTGTGCATGCCATAAGTCCCAGTGGGGCGGAGGTGGCAGGGGAGGTGGAAGAGGAGCCACCAGCAATTCCATCACCACAGGTGAGGAATGGGTGCAAGGATCATGTTGACACACCAGCAAGAGGTGCAGAGCCTAGGGAGAGGTCGAGCCTCCCGCCACTGTTGTGCATCGGCTTGGACAAGTCATTCAGTAAGGAGACCCCCGCAGTTTCCTCGAGGGCGATGGCAACATGTTGCCCTGCCTCATTCGCTGGGTGGGGTGAGGAGAGGATTGGATGGTGGGCATTGAATTCCCCCCAATAAGGGTGGACTCAGCTGCAGCATGATGGAGGAGCTCACTAATGTCTATGATCCCACCATGGCTCTTATAAACGTTATAAATGGTCAAGGAGGTCATGGCAAGCTGCAAGACGACTCGAACCTCAACACCCTCACTGCAGTGGATAGGAGGGCTACACTCGGTGCAAGGGATGTGATCCCGAACCAGGAGGGCACACCCCTGCATATCACCCAGGACTTTAGGGAGGAAAAAGCTATTGTACCCCTGGAGCCTAAAAGAAAAGCTGTGGGGAAGGAGTGTCTCCTGGAAAAGGAAGACATGAATATCCTCCCCAATAGCCACCTCCTGGAGTGAGGGAGCTTACTCCATGCCCCTACATAGTTCCACTGAAGATCTCGGAGGCAGCCAGCGTTGTCTGGGACCGTGGAGGTTAAGCGGTCTCCTGCAGGAGTCCAGGAGTCCCTCCCTCAGCCACTAACACTTCTGAGGCTGGAGCTAACCCTGATGGATTGGTGGCCAGGTTGCAAGTCTGACGATCTGCCCCTACCACTGCTGAGGCTGGGGTCAGCACCATTGAGTTGGTGGCCTGGCCACGAGTCTAGCACTCTACCCCTACCCTTGCTGAAGCTTGTATTGGCCCTGGTGAGGAGTTGATCGGGCTGCAAGAATGGCACCTGGCATCTTGCACTGCTGAGACTGGATTCGGTCCTGGCAAGTGGGTGGCCGGTCAGCGAGTTTGCCTACGGCACGCAGGAAAGGGAGGTGCCTTGGTCATTGCTGACGGGTCGGGAGACGAAGTCCAAGGAGTAGGGGGAGAGGAGTGAAGCTGTCATTTATCCGTGAGGATTTGGTTGACAGTAACCACCAGGGGTGTGGTGTTGACGCTCTTGCCAAGCATGGTCTCCAGCATTTGAGCAAAGCTCAGAGCAATTTCATTCCAAATAAGATGCAGGTCCTCGACAGTGAAGAGAACCTGGGAAGAGCTCGGAGTGTGAGGTGGTACGGGTGCAGATAAATCGATCGGTTGTGGGCCTGTGGTCGGAGGTGGGTGGTGAACCTTCATGGTCAAGGTCTGACGAGGGGGAACGGATGGTAGTGGCGGAAAAGCGCTCATGTCTAGATGTGGGGGAGAAGGCACTGTCGGTGCATGACACAGCTGGCCCCAGACAAAGGTACATGGACGTGCAGGCATGAAGCTGGCAGCTTGTTGTTGCTGAACCCAGGCTACCTGGCGTTCCAGGCCCTACAGGACGTGTACAGCTCTGGTGGGGCAGCTGGGGTGCCACGCATGATGTGGGCCGGAGCAGTTGGGGCAACAGGAGGTGACTGCCTCCTTGGCTTTGAACCTCACCAGGCAGCCCTCTGTATCGTGCAGGCCGCTGCAGATCCTGCAAATGACAGGCCTGCTACAGATGGCTCTGTGGTGTCCATATCTCTGACACCTGTAGCAACATAGTGGTTTGGGAGTATATGGGCAAAGTTAGTAAGTGCCCCAGTTCCCCAGGTCGAGAGAGGGCAGTAGAGGACCCCGCAGAGTGATTAGGACCTGACGCGTCTCCTCCCTGGTATGCATCCTCTGACACTGCGTAGCTTCCTCCACTTGTGGGTGGTGCAAAAGGAGATCGACTGGCAACCTTATGGCAAACCCTATGACAATAGCCTTGGTTGACCACTGCCCTGGAATGAGCTCCACAAGCTTGATAGGGTTGGCCTCGTTTTGAGCGGCCGCCCTGAGAGAGTTGTAGGTGTTCACGTCTTTTGGAACTAAGACGGAGCTCCCATCCTTGCCGATGACGTTGGAAGTCCTCAGGTCTGGTAGGTGGTGTTCCAAAGCTGTGACAGCATCATAACTTGTATTGTGCCCATCCTAGCGAGGCACATGAAAGGCCGGGTATGTGATGAGCTGGATGGAGGGGGCACAGCCACAGTTACCAAGGGCCGAGTGGCAAGAGGAAGCCTGCGAGGATCCCTGGAGCATGGTGCCTGAATGGTATTGTTTCCCTGTTCACGGCGGTGTCTGGGCTTTTTATTGACGACCAGCGTGAAGCCATCACCATCAGTACAGGCAGGAGCTGCAACAGAGGGTGGAAGTGGGGTGGTAGTGGCATCAGCATTGACAGACATACACTCGTGGAGGCGAGCTGAGTTCACTGGCCGGGCATTGGAAGGGGAGATGCAAGTGGCAGGCCGAGACTAAAGGCCAGAGGCAGGAGCCGAGGTGGCAGGCAAGGAGGAGCAGGCATCCACAGGAACAGAGGAGTGAGAGTTGGAGGTGGAGGAGCATCTCTCCCTCCTACTCCCCATGGCATTAGAGGGCTTAGGTGAACCTAAGCACTGAGACTGAGGTCATGGGATCCCGGAGGGCCCCGAAATTCGGGTACCAGGGGGTGCCTCCATGACTCAAAGGCAGCAGACTCACAAGGTAACAGACTACACACACATTGGACACACACTGACAGCACACACACACTCACTCAAAAAGAATAACTGAAAAAAGGCCAATTCCCTACAGTGATGGGCGCCTATTCTTCCCACCCTGTAAAAGGTGCCGTAGAAGACCCGTCACTGCCACGTGAGGGACTTCCCTACTCTAACAGATCCGCCCTCACTGCTTCCTTTAACCAGGCCCTAATGGCCCCCCCTCATGGAAGTGCCCTAACGGCAACCCTTCAGAGTTCGGCTTCGTACTAGCTAGAGTGAGGGACATTAACACCCCCCTCCCACACACACACACAAACAAGGAGTCAGACAGCAGTCGACTTTTCTGAGACAGAGTCTCAGTAAAACAGGAAAACTCAAGGTATTCCCACTCACTGAAAAAAAAAAAAAGTCCCAAAGCTGGTAAAAACGGGATAAATAAAAAAAAAAAATCTTCCTCTGTAAAAAAGGCAGAGTCCAATGCAAGAAACAGACTGGCCAGAGGTCTTGACAACACAGTGGCTGGTCAGGGAATCGGGGAGATTATCTGCATAAAACACAGCTTTATCTCTCCCTTCCCTAACACACGCCTTGGAATCATTGTTGAGCGTGGTTGCAGTCACTGTTTCATTTAGTAAATATCTCACTATGGGCTGAGTATTTTGCGTAAATGCAATTACATCTTGAAATAATGTATTTTAATGGAATATCTTTATAATGCTGAATTGCAGTACAAATCCATTCAGTACTTGGCCTGAAACATTTGGGCGCGATATAAAATGTGCATGACACCAATTAGTCCTTGCCTTCCAACTCTCCTCTTCCCTCCTACTGGTGGGAAACAATGTCTGGAGGTTTTAGTCATATCTTATCAGACCTGTGATAGGGGATAGAGATTACCCTCTTAAGGTTTCTATCCTTCTATCTGTGCCTTCACCTCTAGCTTCCTTTCTGGTCGTTCTATAGCCGGTGTTGTAGACGGCCATTGTTCTTCTAGATCTATCAACAGTGGTGTTCCTCAGGGCTCTGTCCTATCAACAACTATCTTCCTTTTATTCATCAGTGACCTAAGCTGTACATCTAACCCTGCCCACTCATACGCTGATGACTCCACCCTTCACCTTTCCATTCGGTTCCCGCAACGTCCATCTCAGCAGTTACTTCAACAAACAAGAGATGAGGTTATGGCACACCTGATGTCTGACTTGGCTCGTATCTCTGAGTGGGGTAAAAATAATCTGGTTGTTTTTAATGCATCAAAGACTCAGTCTTTACGCCTTTCAACCCGACAAAATCTTCCACAGGCATACTCACTAATGTTAATAATATTCAGCTTAATCCTGCATCATCCTTGAACATGCTTGGAGTTTCATTTACTCGGGACTTATCTTAGAAAGATCATATTACATCTCTTGTAAAATCTGCTTCCAAGAGATTAGGTGTGCTAAGCTGACTCCGTTCCTTCTTTACCCCTGTACAATTGTTGACTCTATATAGGAGTTTTATCCACTCCTGTGTGGAGTACCACTCTCATGTGTGGGGAGGCTCCCCACATACAGCTCCTCTCAATAGGGTGGAGTCAAAGGCTTTTCATCTCATTAACTCTCCTCCACTTACTGATTCCCTTCAACCTTTGTCTCTTCGTCACACTGTTGCATCTTTATCTATTTTCTATCGCTACTTCAATGGTCACTGCTCCTCTGAACTGTCTGGATGCATTCCTCAACCTCTACGACGGGTGCGTAGCGCCTGTCTAGCAGCAAACTCTCATCCTTTTTCTGTTCAACTCTCTAATGCAAGAGTTAACCATTACTCCCAGTCCTTCATTTTTGCAACAGGTCAGCAATGGAACAGTCTCCCTCTGTCTGTATTTCCTGCTTCCTATGATCTCCAGTCTTTCAAACGCAGTGAGTCCAGGCATCTCGAAATGATCGGATCTTGAATTTGGCTCTCTCTTGTATTTTGTTTTTCTCTTGAAGGAACAATATTTGCGGGCTCGTGGCCTTTGGTTCCTTCTTCCTCGCACAAAAAAAAAAAAAAATATGGCAGTTTCCATTCCATACTTGGACGCACATCTCAGGTATGTATGCTCGTGAGTGCGTTGGCAGAAATGTGTCTTATCGCCTCAGTGGAAAAGAGACAGAGATAAAAGTAATAAAAACCTTATAATAATAGAAAACCTTAAAACACATAAATACTGTGGGAGTGGAAACATGTGGTCACTGGAGAGTTATGTTGCTGGTGTACGATTATGAAGGATTACTACGTATTTCAAATATAGTCGTGATTGATTCGAAACAGCGTAAAGCACTGCTTCGTGCAGATTAACTCCCCCACACTGCACAGACGTCAGTCCTCATCCCCATACCTGACGTCAGGTGCACTGTTACCAAACCTAAATGCCGTGAGTTACAAGGCTTCTAGAACAGCGGGTGGGGAATACATTTTTTAATGAGTGACTGTTCTTGTCATAAAACTCCTAAACAGATGAAATATTATTACATTGATTTATAAATGAAACGTTCAGGATGAGTACTATTATAGGACGCATATAAGAAATAAGTAAGAAAACCTGCAGAAGTTGTACCATAAAATAATGAACAAAACGAACCAACATCGCGAACTCGTCATTTCGAGATGCTCGGGCACACTGCACTCCAGTGGTAGGAGGAAACTGCCAGAAAAAAAAAAAAAAAAAAAAGTCAAACGGGAGAAAGTGAATGTAAACTTAACCGATTGCTTACCTTTTTTTTTTTTTTTTTTTTAATTTCCATTCGCTAGTGCCCTCTTGTAACCTTCCACATATATATAAGAAAAAAAAAAAAGTTTGCCGATCCACTCACTATTTTCATCTGTCACCAAGTAAACCAAGTCTGAGATTATTTCCGTTAAAAGCTCAGCTATAAAGCGCAAGTGAATTTTAACTCCCAGTGTATACCTTTTCGTTCTGTCTTCATGCTGACGTTTCCTCGCCAGGCTGATATGGTGTTGAGTGATTAGGACGGACCTACTATCCATTTCATGGACCGTGTATCATGGTTTTTCTCAAATATCTTTCAAACTAATCAATTGATCGGTATGATACTTTGACACAGTGTACATGACACCTCCCGCTAATTTTTGGTAATATACGGCATTGCCAAGTGGTGTTACTGAAGGCGTTTACTCTTGACGTTTAAAGGCAAAGTCGCGTGAGTCGCCAGACTAATCAACACAATCGAATGTCCGCTACCCCCCATCCCCTTCCTCTCCCTCCCTACCTCCCTCCCTCTCCCCCCTCTCCCTTCCCCCTCCTCATTTCCCCCCTCCCCCTCCTCACTTCCCCCCTCCCCCTCCTCACTTCCCCCCTCAACCCTCATTCCTGCTGGCCTTCCCGTGGCACCCCCCCCTCTGTCCACTCTATCATGTTATAATGATTAGTATTGGGTATCATAAATACAGTATGTTGTTGTCTGTAGAGTCTGTGTTCATTTAATCATTGTTATTGTATGTCCTGAAGTTATATAAACGGGAGTTGACTAAAGAGCGTATGACCATCACCTTATTCACCCAATATAATGTGCCTACTATCACGATCTCTTAATTCCTTTACCCCCCATGTCGACGTGTTTACTACGAGCAGGTAAGATAAGGTATCCAAAATTAAATCACACAGTTTAACTTACAAACCAGTACGGTACGGTATATAATCAACACAACATAATAGGGCCGTAATGGATTTATGAAATTCTCTCTCTCTCTCTCTCTCTCTCTCTCTCGCTCGCTCGCTCTCATAATAAATATCATAATAGGTAGAAAAGTGATGCAAACAACTGAGCATATTACAGAAAGTTTATTCACAGTCTTCGTCACTATCAAGGAACAAATCATCCTCGAAATCACTCTCGATGTTGATAATTACGGGATCTACACGCTTATGGATGTTATCCATGCACCAGTACTCATCCTCGAAGGCTCTGGACCGTCTCACTGCACCTTCCCACACCTCCCTTGTTGCGCTAAGCTTGGCTTCCTCTATCCTGGCCTGCAGATCTCCCCGAGTGAACCGCTGCAGTGAGGAACGCACATGTTTTTTCATTGAACCCCAGACCTGCTCAATGGCGTTGAGCTCAGGATGAGCTGGTGGCAGTCGGACGACTTCATGACCCCATGCACGGATGACGTCATCAATCTGGTACAGCGGTTGTGGCCGGTTCTGCTTACAGATCTGCAGCAACTCAGGGCGTGTGGCGTGTGGTGGGAATGGTATCTGGCGGCACGTCAACCATTCCACGATGCCTGCTTTGATGGTGGAGGTGGTAGGGCAGCGACTTTTCTCACTCAGCTGGTTGTGGTATGGCGCATTGTCAAGCACCAGCACTGATGGCTCAGGCAAGGCTGGAAGAAGCTGCGACATCAGCCAGCGGAGGAAGAGATTACTGTTCATTTCGCCGTGATAGTCACCACTTTTGTTTTTTGCTGGGAAGCACAAGAATGCATCGTCCACAAAACCGTCAACTGTGCCCGCAGCAACAGCCACAAAGCGCTCACCCTCTCCAGGCGGGACCTGACGACTGTAGGCGGCACTGGTCGCAGGCTGTGAGATGTCCACCCACTCCTTGCTGGGATGCATCCTCGTGGTGAACCATGTCTCATCAACGTATACCACTCATCTCCCCTCCTTCCGATATTCCCTGAGTGATCGGAGAGTGCCAATGCGCCAGCACACAATATCAAGTACTCCTTGCGTACGTACATTTTCCTCTGTGAGGTCTTATAGCGCAACCCCATGCTGTGTAGTAATCGCCACACCGCTGTGTCTGAGGTTTCTCTAGGGATGATGTCCTTTTTCCGTAAGTCGTCTGTCAACATGCTAATGGTGAAAGTATGTTTCTTAGCAAATTCACCATGTACATGGCGGCATATGGCACCAATGGCAAAATTGTCAAAGAGACGTGGTGTGGAGGTGGGTGTCGGTGTGCCTGGTGGTGTTGCAGGGGGAGGGTCTGTCCCAGGTGGTGTTGTTCGTGTACCACTGCGAGAACCCGGGTTGCGGTGTACAAGTGCACGCACTGCTCCCACCGTCATTCCCATGACATCTGCTACGCGATCATAAGGCCTGTGCAGGAAAAACTACAATTGTAGAATACATACAGAAGCATGCAGTTAAAAACAATAACATAGTCTGTAAAGCATTCGTGAAATATTAAAGATGTCACAATACTGTTGTTGTGTTTTCATAAATATATACTTTCAATAGATAACAACCTATTTACTACAACAAGTGTAGCAATTATTGAATGGATAATGGTGAGCCACCGTTTTGTATACTACGGGTGAGATGGAGACAAAGTAATAGATAATCTGATAGGGAGATAGATGCATTGATTGATTGAGTGACCAATATGTGTGTGCTTTTTCCGTGTGAGTGTGTTGTTATGTATTTATACACTTGAAGATTCACTTACCTATTGAGATTAATCCTTAATCTATTGTCAGCTTTCTCCATTCTGTATATGGTTAGGAGTCGGAGTGCAATTGCATTTCTGCAACGACGCGGACACAGTAACATGGCGGCCATGACAGCGATGAGGCATCCGTGTCCTTCACTAGCCTGATGCAGTCAGTAGGTATACTACAAGTGCTGCATCCGACAGACAACCCCGCACCTGACACCCTCGTTGGGAAAACTTAACCAATAGCCTATTATGGTCGTTAGGTCAGACCACGCTATATCCTTTTCATTAAGAACTTTCCAGTTATCTGCTACTACTGAATAATATAATGGTAAACGGTATTTTATTGCATATTGTATGTTACATACAGGTATGGGAATGCTGAGAGAAAGAGAGAGAGTGAAACAGTGAGACAGAGGGAGGGAGGGAGAGATGGAGGGAGAGGAAGGAGATGGGGGGTAGCGGACGTTCGTTTGTGTAGATTAGCCCTGCAGGGCTCACGTGACTCTGCCTTTAAACGTCAAGAGTAAACGCCTTCAGTAACACCACTTGGCAATGCCGTATATTACCAAAAATTAGCGGGAGGTGTCATGTACACTGTGTCAAAGTATCATACCGATCAATTGATTAGTTTGAAAGATATTTGAGAAAAACCATGATACACGGTCCATGAAATGGATAGTAGTGTGGGCTGTAAATTGATTATAACAGATTTACAATTCATTAAGATTAATTTAACATACGGAATTATCCTGACATCTGTATTGGATATGATGGGTCTTGACTGGCCTGGTGGTTTCTGAATATATCTAACTGGCAAATGAACAAGTCTATGACAGTGTAACTGGGACTGAACAGACCTTGACTGGAACTGAAATGACCTGACTAGACTTAAGTATATGTGAATGGGCATTAACTTACCTAAACCGACTTAGTTTCATTGGCATCACATAGCCTTATACGATGTTACTACTCCACAGTGATCATGACGTCAATGACCGTTTATCAATCTATACTAGGTTCAAGTAGGCCCGGACGTTCTTACAAGGGATTATTTGTAGGAGGAGTGATGCATGTGATAATCGAAGTGTTGTAATGGCTATGTCTGTGTGTGTTAGAATCTCTATATGACATCAGTAGAGCCGACATGGTGCGAACACTAATGTGTGGACCGTGTATGAGTCAAGATTATGAGTCAAATAGATTTTGATGAAAATGATGTTCGGTTCAAATGTTATTCAGGTTCACAACTTTCCATTATCATTTCGCCTCTTGATTTCGTTCAGTTGATTTCGTTTTGTTGTTTCCTTTCCATAAAAAATCCAGTTAACAAGTCGCGACTTTCCACTCGCGACAAGCCTGTGTCAGTGGTGGCAATGGTACCAGACATCAGTAGGCAAAATCGGTCATGCATAAGGTATCCTAAGATAGCTATTTCTGATTTTCTATTTGAGAGGCAAATATAATGCTCTCTTGGATACCCAGTCAAATGAATAACTATAATAATACCTAACTTCAGTTGGTTCAGTGTTATAATAATGTTTAAAAATATTTTGAAATTTTCGACACATTTTGGTGAATTAACAAAAAGTCTGTATCACATGGTCATGTTAATTTTCCATGAGGATTTTAAAAAAAAATATATAATTCATTAATTGCAAGTTTTAATATTTCCACAAAAATGCACTATTAGAGTTGCCTCTTTTCACCCCCACCCACCTGCTGGCCTGGGGAGCAGACTTTCACTCTGTTTAACATCCTAGCAGTATTACAAATCGCACAGGCGGCTTCGTAGCTCCTCTTCCTTTGCGATATATTTTGAATATTACCCTTAGTCTTGTCCTATGATATTTATACCGTTTTAACAGGGGGCACAGCTTTCATCAATAATATGGAGGAGAATACTGAGGTGCAATGTGTTGAATAAATCACAAAAGAAATGTTGTTAAGAAACCTCAAGAGGCTCTGAAAATACGTCCCTAAGTTTTTTTTTTTTTTTTTTTTTTTTTTTATGTGTCCGACTCTGGGCATAGGCTTCACAGCCTGCTTTCAAGGCCCAGTAGCCCTCCTACGTACCGCACACCTCTACATGTTACCACTTCGGTGTTCTTGATCGCTCGTTTCAGTCGCTCCCTTAAACAATAGAAGGGCATTACCACCAGCAGCCGATTTAAATATCCGGCAAGGCATGGGTTCAGATGGGTTCAAGCTGTAGACGTAAGTTCTCAGATATTTCATTGTGTTTTCTTCATTCTCGTGCTTTTTCTGTTATATTCCTTTCAGATGCATTTCACCAGACAAGGAACTATACAAAGCCTCTCTCAGCATAATATTATCCACCAAATTGCAGTGAGAAGTAAAGGTGTCAGGCAGGGTCAGAACGTGTATATTCATGACAGCATGTATGATATCCGTACGATCAGATCAGTGTCAAGGGACCATACTCTTGTCGGTTGAGGAAGCTCCGTGACACCTTTTCCTAAGCGATTTATTTGGCTGTTACACTCTACTCCCCTCTTGTTACATAAATTCTTCCAATATCGCCATGCCCTGCAAAATTAAAGTAGAAATGGAAATTAATCGTTAAGGAAGAGGTGTTAAGGCGCCTCCTTAACCGACGAGAATACCAGCCAATGCGTCACTGAGAGAGGCAGGAATAGAGGAGCTCAAGGAAGAAGACGTGGAGACTGATGACTGCTCCTCCCACCACCACCACCAGCGTCCCCTGTGATGGAGGATATGAATTAGTCTCTTGTGGTTCACAAACCATGGGTGGCAACGCAGAGGAGGGACACAGGAGGAATTTGCACGAATAGCAGAGACATAGAACAGATCTATTGTTTTTAATGTATCTTATTTACTACACTGAAATTATGATTAAAATGATTTTACTAATAAACCAAGATAGGTTTTGTACTAGTTACGTACCCTATCTGCGTGAGAATGTTATTACAGCTGTCATCTCAAAATCGAAAGGAACGCTCCCTGAAGTTTTCTGCTCTTCCAAATAAATAAATAAATACGTAAAAATAGAGATAAACAGATAGATAGATCCCCATGCATCTCATTATCACCTGTCATTGCAGTTCCCCTCATCGTTCCAGGCAGCTTCAATCACATACTCATCCAGTTTATCCCTCCACCCTGTTTTCGGATTTCGCCTCCAACCCGCCACCCCTCCTGCGTACATGCTACAGTTGCTGTTTGTTGCCCAGATGTTTAGTTACCCTGATGTTTAGTGATCCCGATGTTTAGTAACCCAAGTGTTTAATTGCTCAGATGTTTAGTTGCCCAGATATTTTGTGACGCGGATGTTTAGTTGCCCAGATGTTCAGTGACCCAGATGTTCAGTGACCCAGATGTTTAATGACCCAGATGTTTAGTGACCCAGATGTTTAATGACCCAGATATTTATTGACCCAGATGTTCAGTGACACAGATGTTTAATTGCTCAGACGTTTATTTACTGATTAGTTACCCAGATGTTTGGTTGCCCAAATGTTTAGTGATCCAAATGTTGAGTAACCCAGATGTTTAGTGAGCCAGATATTTTGTATGGTTAGTGAGCCAGATGTTTTGTATGGTTAGTGAGCCAGATGTTTTGTAACCCAGATGATTAGTGACGCATATGTTTAGTTACCCAGATACTGGTGATGCCGAGAGTAGTGCGAACAGTAGTTTTCTTTGGGGGGTTTAAACAAGCGGTCTTGTTGGGTGTGTATGTTCTATCCCACAGGTCATAAAGGCCAGCTTCCAGTGCCTGCATTATTCTGTTGATAGAAAATTGATTTATAATATTAACCAATCGCAATACAATTTCAATCACTCGTTATTTTATTAGTCACTCATTATAATATTACTCGCACTATAATACTACTCACACTATGATAGTACTCACACGATAATATTACGCACACTATAATATTAATCACTCACACTATAATGTTAATCACACAGTAATATTGCTTACACTGTAACAGTTATCACTCACACTATAATATTACATTAATAATCTCACACTATAATATTACTCACACTATAATAATCTTTCACACTATAATATTACACTGTAATATTAATCACTCACACTATAATATTACTCGCACTATATTATTACACCATAGTATTAATCTCACAGAATAATATTACTCACATTAAAATATTACTCACACTAAAATATTAATCATTCATACTATAATATTAATCTCTCACTCTATAATATTATTCACACTATAATATTACTAACATTGTCATATTAATCACTCGCACTGTAATATTAATCTTTCACACTATAATATTACTCACACTATAATATTACTCACACTATAATATTAATCTCACTATAATATTACTCACACGATAATATTAATCTAACAGTGTATCCTAACATTACTCACACTCTAATTACTCATTATAATGTCAACCTCACTACCAAGAAGGATATTGCCCACACTGAAAAAAATTACCTCTGTTTCCTAATATTTCTCTCTGGGCGGGTCAACTCACAAGGCACAATACAAGAAACAGATCCAGTCAAATAAAGCAACGAATGAGCTCTCTGCCACATTTAACTGTCTGCACACCCTGGTGTACCTGATTTCGCCACCAGAGGGCAGGACATAAACAAATCATTGCTGTGTGCGGCTCATATTTCTGTTTTTTTTCCACTGGTCCTTGCCTTCCAACACCATTCTGTCGTTGCAGGGAGCAACATTAAGGTCTAGTGCCTACTTCACCGTCGGTTGTGTTTTTCTGGTGCTTGGAATTAGCCTGTAGTTTGGGGGGAAAATTCAGTACGGCAGATGGGGCCCCCCTGATCGGGTTTTCTCGTTTCTGCGCATGCGCAGTACGACCTGTGTGACGTCATGGACGAGTCACTCCACTTCCCCTGCTACCATTGGTCTGTTCTGTCGTGCTGGTGAAACTGACGCCCCGCTCACCCTGCTACCTGGCTAGGTGTGCATTTTGAAGTACTCGGTCCGGCCACCCTCGAGAACCTTGAAGCTGACTTGACACTGAGTGACGAGGATGAAATGACTCAGAGTGACTGGCCACAGCTACCACAAAGTAGTAGCAATGTCTCGCTAGCTGGGAAAGTAGCTACAGAACCAGCACTATCTATACCTGCTGCACCTGACCTCATCGGCCAGGCATCTTCTGCTGCCAAGAGCCCCGTGCATAGCACCTCGGACAGCAACAATGAGCCTTCATCCCCTGCTACCAAATCCTCCAAGCGGCAGGAGACTTCTGATCCTCTGCAGAGGGCAACCGCCCTTAGATCCAATACTCCTCACTTCCCATAGCTTGTTCAATCCCGCCAAGTTTAGCCATTGCTTTCTGCCTCTATGCCTCAGGCGTTCACGCCCAGGGCTGACTACATCAAGCTTTTATTCAAAGACAACCCAACTGTGGACATCAAACTTCAATGGTTGTCTGAGGTCAACCATGCTTTTCACCTTGACCGAACCCAAGCGGAGGTCAAGATATCTGCAATCACTTCCCATTTTGTCTACATCTCCAGACATTGCAGGAACATCATAAACAGTGTAATTAGCTGAGAGTTCCTATCCCTTTCTTTGGAAATTCAAGACTCAACTGAGAGGACCCGCAAGTTTCCTACTTACCTCTTTACACGTTATCCTGTCTGCACTGATCCCAACTTGGCCAAGGAGCTGCCAGGTATCTACTCAGCTGATGTTTCCACCAGAATGGCACTCCTATCAACCGGCTGGTAGTCACCTGGAGCCTTCCTCACACGCCACCACTAACTGTCACCTTCAGCTTCCTTCCCTGCCTCCTATCTTGTGAGTTTCGCAAGATGAAGGACGAGCAACCGTGGTGCTTTTGATGCTGAGGCATTAGTCACATCTCCCGGTATTGCTCTGCACCAGAACAGTGTGCATAGTGCTCTGGCCAACACGACTCTCGGACGTGTCCTCACCGACCCCCTCCACCTGCTTCTGATACAGCTCGATGCAACCCAATCCGCCACCTCCAGATACCTTGCACTGGGAATATCCCCAATGTCATCAAGAAGGGGTTAACGTTTGGCATGGCTGCAATAGGCGCCGGGCTAACCCTGCCCTCGTTGCTAAGGGTGGGACTTCACTAGCGTCACCACCACCACCACTCCACATTGTTGCTACCTCTTCCTCCACTGTCGGTTTGGACTCAGCTGCAGTCACTGAACTTCGCGATGCTGTTGCCACTCTCAGGACTTGGATTAGCTCACTTATGGCACGTTTCTATGCAATAGAAGCCCGCATTGATGGCTTGCTTAGCAAGCCACACTTGAGACAACATTAAATTCACTGGTTGAATCACAAATCATCATTACGACTGTCACCACCCTTATGGAGAAGCTGGACTCCATTGTCACTCCCATTGGATGACTAAATGCTCCCCCCAGGGAGTCTTCCCTTCGTGGCATGCCGCATAATACTTCTCATGCCACCACCACTTCCTTATCTGGCCCTTGCAAACGTCATGGCAAAGTTCGGTAACATGGCACAACTGCGTGTCATCTCTTGGAATGCCTGTGATGTTACTAACCGGTCTAATCTTACTGCACTCAAAGGATATGTATACAGTCACCACCCGGATATAATTTTCATTCAGGAATCCTTTGTTGGTCATGCGCTACTGGGGGTAGAGGCACCCATTCTCAGTGGCCATGTTTCTTATGTCCATCAAGTTAGGAATGGACTTGTCACATATGTCCACTCTTCCACCCCGCACCGTTTCCTCCAAAGCTCTGTAGACGACGAGACAACCTTCCAGCTTCTTGAGGTCACTATTGGAAGCAGCACAATTCGGTTGAGCAACGTGTACTCTGCACCAGGAGCTAAATACAGCTGCTATCCTAGCTCCCACCATCCGTGGCATGATATACATGGGGTATTATAATGCCCAACACCCTGCTTTGGGGGACCTTTCTGCCACCGTTAGCTGTAATGGGACTAAACTTCTTGAGTATATTCGTCATAATCAGCTCACCCACTGGGACTTCGGTGGGGCCACACACTCTTGACGAGGCACACTAGGTCACGTCCTTACATCCGGCCTCGTGGCGTCCTGGGTTAGGTGTTCACCTATTCCTGCACTCTTCTCTGATCACATTGCTCTCAGCCTCCATTATTCCCTCTCTGCTAAACCTTCTCCTGTACACATGCACTCACACTGCAATCTCACCCAAGTATTGCCCTACATACATCTCCTATATGACCAATCTTCTTCCCACATTCGACCTTCAGTGTCCTGAAACGTTGTAGTCAGCTCCATGCATGACTTCTACACCCATTATGTCAGCAGGCCACACGTTAAACGCCATCATGATGCCCACACCTGGACACTGGATAATTGCATTGCTCTGACGGAGAGAAGGGATGTGGAAGATGGTTTTGCCTTTCAAAGACAACCTTCCCCCGAGAGTCTCCATCAGTACTGATTGTCGAGAGATGATATAGTTGCTCTTCAGCACTGTGTTTATACCGATTCATGGCATAAACTTACTGATAGCATCAACCATCAAACGACTGTTGGTTCCATGTGGCGCCTTATCAACATGGTTGTCAAGAAGAAGCCCCGTAGTGTCCTCCACCACAGTCCAGCACAGTACGCACAGGATCTTGTAGATGCCTGGTCTGCACAGTCACGGGCTTGCGCCCTTCCTGCACACATACAGAACGTGCTCTCCACTCATAAACACTTTCGTGCACTACGTCTCACTGCCACTTTACTTACGACAGACAATGAGGATGGTGTGGCTATAACTGAGAATGAATTGTGACGGGCCCTCGCCAGGGGTAGGGTAATGGCTCCAGGTGATGATGGCATCACTTTTCTGTCCTCCGTGTCCTCCTGAAAGTTCCTGGTAATCCTCTTCTTCAGCTGTTCAACCTTTGCATCCATCTGGGATATGTGCTACAAGCCTGGACCCGAAGTACAATCGTGCCTATTCCTAAACCTGACACTGATAAGTCCCGACCTGTTTCCCTCACCTCCTGCTTCAGTAAAGTAATGGAACGCATCCTCCTCACAAGACTCTTGTTTAGGCTGCAGGACAAGCTCTCGCTCTGACTGTATGGCTTTTTACCACAGCGAGGGACACATCACTGCCTCATGGAGCTATATACCCTCCTATCCCCAATAGTGTATTGGCCTTCATTGATTTTAAGAGTGCATTTGATGTCGCCAACAGAGACATCATCCTCGACCAGCTAGTGGATTTTGGAGTTAAGAGAAACTTGCTGCAATGGATATTTGGTTACCTGTCTAATAGGTCCTCTTGTGTTCTTTTTAAGGGTGCATACAGCACTGCTAGATTTCGAGCTTGTTAATCTACAAGGTGGAGTCCTTAGTCCTATTTTGTTTAATATCCTCATACATCGTCTACTCACCCTCCTTCCTGAAATCCCTGAACCACGATAACTTGCTATGCTGATAATCTGCTTTCACTCAATTTCCCCACCAGATCTGCAACGTTTCCTTCACTTGTTTCACAAGTCGGCTTCCAAATGCAGTCTCATTATCTCTCCAGAAAAGAGTAGAATCTTCACTTCCTGTCCAGCAAGAACACTGCCTGTATTCTCTGTTGGGGATTGTGTTATCCCTCTGTGCATGCAGTCCCTTTATCTGGGGGCTCCTGTACGGATTTCTCCATTCCCGCAAGACAACGAGTCCATCCAATTGTTCAGGATCTGCTGACCTGGCTACAGCGGCGCCTAAAACCTCTCAAGTGACTCACTAACTATGCTGCCAGAGTGTCTATTCCTGTAGCACAAACCATATACATAGCATTCATTCAATTAGTTGTTGCTTATCTCTCCCCTGCATTTTGTCAACTTTCCAGAACAGCCTTACAACCTCTTGAGAAGTTCCAAAACGCGGTAATGAGACTCATCCTGGGCTGCCCTTGCTCAACCAGAATTGTCACCATGCAACTTGAACTCAACCTCCCACCACTTGTTGAGAGAATATTCTCCATGGTTACATACTTCAGCATTAAGTGCCTGCATTATCCTCACCTTTCTCCCCACTACTTTCACATCATTCGGACTTCCCTTGATCCCATTGCACCAAGGCCTCTGCTTCGCAGTGGTGGCCGCACACTAATTAATACTGTTTGTTCAAACATTCGACGGCTAAACATCAACGTACCGGTGCTTGCTGAGGAGGAGGACTATGGCATTCCACACTGGCAGACCCCTGTGACAGCTGTCTCATACACTCCGGCCTCCAAGACTGACCTGCTTCAGCTTCAGACACAGCTAGCTCTGAAGACCATTGCCAGGCTGTCATATTCCCTCCCTTCAGCCCACCATATCAACACTGATGGTTCCCTGCAGGAGGATGACAGTGCTGGCTGCACTGTATTTTCCCCATGTCTGGACCCACCTAAAGGGGGCTGGTTGAGCTGTCGACTGCCAACCTCATCAAGCTCTACGTATTGCAAACTACATGGACTTTATTAATATATATATATATATATTTTTTTTTTAAATAACAGAACGGAGGAAGGAAAAACAAATGGGGGAAAAAAAAATAATCCATACACCAGACTACTGGTGTCCTCCATTCATAAAATATCTGTAACAGTTAGACTTGAACAGTTGTGGGTTGAAATTTGGAGGAAAACAACTCTGGGGAAGCTAGTTCCAGAGAGATGCAGTTCGGGGAATGAAAGAATTCTGATAGGCAGAAGTCCTGCAATATGGTTGAGGGACATTCCAGACATGAGCGCTACCAGATGCCCGTGTAGCACGAGGGAAGGCATGGAGAGGCGGCACCATGGACGCAACCTCGTCTGAGCACTTGCCAAAAAAATATCTGTAAAATAATGCAAGGGAGGCAACATTCCTTCTTACTTGCAGGGGAGGTAGTTTATATGTAATGGCAAGGTTGTTAATGATTCTAACAGCTTTATTCTGAATTTTGTCCAGTTGTCTCAATGCAACCTCTCCACAACCATTCCACAAGGGTGAGCAATATTCAAGCTGGGAGCGCACATGACTCTTATAAATTATAGTTAACTGCTCATCGGCGAAGAAGTTACGGACTCTGTACAATAATGCAAGTTTCTTTGAGGCGCCCTTAGCAAGTGATCTGACATGATAGGTCCAGCTGAGGGCACTGTTAAGTGAGACACCAAGAATTTCAATACTTTTGGAGATGGGAATATTAGTAGCACTGAAGGTAATGTACGAATCTGGCAATATCTGTCTATCAGTAAACTGTATATATTTAGTTTTACTAGCATTAAAAGAGACAAGGTTGTTTTGTCCCTATTCACTGATTGTAGCTAGATCTTGATTTATGGAGATGGCTGTACTGAGTTGAGAGGTAGACATATTAGACTTTGTAAATGGATGTCTGAGTGTGAATGAACTATGTAGTGTTGAGTCATCTGCATATGAGTGAACGGGATTGTGAGTGACAGATAAGAGATCATTAATATGAACTAGAAATAGGGTTGGCGCCAGAACTGATCCCTGCGGCACACCGGCGTTAATTGAGTGGAAATTCGAATATACATCATCTACTTTTACACTTATTTTCCTGTCACTAAGATAAGAAGAAATCAAAGGAACAAAAGACGTTAGTCCATAGCAAGGGAGTTTGGACAGCAGGGAACGGTGCCATACTCTGTCGAAAGCTTTAGAGATATCAAGAGCTACTGCATGAGTTTCTTCAAAAAGATCAATTGATTGATGGATGGTATGAGTTAAGAGATTGAGTATGTCAATGGTGGATCTTTCGTGGCGAAAACCTTATTGTCTATCACTAATTAAGTTGTTGGATTCAAGATGTTTAACAATATGCTTCTTAATTAAAGTTTCAAATACCTTACCAAGAGAAGATGTGACAGCTATTGGTCTGTAATTGGAGGGGTCAGATGAACTTCCTTTCTTCGGAACTGGGTGGATATTGGCTTCTTTCCATGAATTTGGGAATAAAGAAGTACGTATGCATAGTCTGAATAATTTGGCTAGGACAGAGGAAAGTTCAGGGGAACACTTTTTCAAAACAATTGGAGGAATTCCATCTGTGCCTGGAGCTTTGTTGGTAGGTAAATTGTCTAGGATGGATTTTACGAATCTTGTCTGTATTTTAAGTGGGGCAATTTCGGGAGAATCAAGTTCCAGTACTGAGACATTCTGGCTGGTATCATCTATGGTAGAGTTTCTTGCAAAGGTACTAGCAAAGATATCTGCTTTCCCACGTGGGTCATTTGTAATATTGCCATCTGAAGATTTTAGTGGGGGAATGGAAGATGACTTGTTAAAGTTATTATTGAAAGAATTAAGAGTTGACCAAAACAACAGTGGCTTGATTATCTGTGGTTCACAGCCGACCCTCCATGCCCTCTCCTCTCCCAGGCCTGCATATCAACACCTTGTTATGCAGATACTCCATCAATTGGCCACTGCTCACGATTGTTCGCTGGTGATGTACTTTCTGTGGATTCCCTCTCATATTGGTCTCACAGCCAACAACACCGCTGACCTCCTTGCAAGGACTGCCTGTGGACTGGATCCGCCCACTGTGGATGCTACTAATGCCTCCCCCATTTGCTACAAGCAGATAACAAGCAGAGCAGCCCGCTCCCCTATTCTCCACCGTGGAAATGCTGAGAGGGCTCACAGTGTGTCCATCCAACATCAAGACCACTTTCTCGTCCTCAGATATTGTCGCAATGGTCTTATGGTTCAACATAACGTGGTGTGTGCCCACTTCAGACTGAGCTACCGACCTGTGTTGCAGGTGGCTGGGGCGAGCAATGCACCTCATTTCTCCTCCTGTAAGCTGTGTGATGCACCCATTGCCAACACCCTTGACCATTATTGCTTGCAGTGTCCACTTGTCTCTGATTTAATACCACACGGACTCACATTAGTGGTCACTTGTAAACATTTGTTGGAAGATGATAACCTAGATGTTATTCTTATGCATCATCCACACTATGGTCAGTGTTAATTTGTTATAGCTCGACAGTGTGTCCTGCGTGGCACGAGTTCCCCTGTACTCACCTCACATATGGCAGCATGGCACTGTACTAGGTTTGTCGCCTTTGGGCATAATAAATTAATCAAACCAAATCAACCTTGGTGTAATTCGAAACATGCAGTATTATTTTTCTTATCACTTCCACAGGTTTACTCATTATCCAACTGCATACTTCAGCACCTGTATGATCCACATCAGAGGGGGTATCCTGAGGGCAGTTTGTCTGCAAATTCTCCACATCATTTTATCACACGCCACACCCTCCCGTCATCCCCACCCTGCAACAGCCTCTCCCACCTGTACAGTGCTGGGTCACAGGAGGAAGTGACTGCCTCACAGTGACACGCGCTACTGCACTCGTTCAGCACGTCACTTAAATTTGCGGGAAAGACATTAACAACGCTAATATAGAAATTGGTAAAATACTGGGCCAGGATGCATAAAAATTTGTTTGTATTGCGTTCAACACACCTAATGGGTTTTCTAAAAGTTTGTCTGATTGACGACTTCACAATACAGCGTGCTCTCCCAGCACTGAGGCCCTCAAAACAAACTGCTTTAAATCAGGTGGTATTTAAAGATCAACAAAATGGGGGAGTGACCTGAGGGTAGCTTTTTTTTTTTTTTATGCAAGGAAGAAGGAACCAAAGGCCATGAACCCACAGTAACAGTTCCCTCCAAGAGAAAAACAAAATTCAATAGGGAGCCAAATTCAAGATCCGATCATTTTGAGATGCCTGGACACACTGCGTTTGAAAGACTGGAGATCATAGGCAGCAGGAAATGCAGACAGAGGGAGACAGTTCCAGAGCTGACCTGTTGCATAAATGAAAAACTGGGAGTAACAGTTAACTCTTGCATTAGAGAGTTGGACAGAAAAAGGATGAGAGTTTGCTGCCAGACGGGTGCTACGTGCCCGTCGTAGAGGTGGAGGAATGCAAGCAGACAGTTCAGAGGAGCAGTGACCATTAAAGTAGCGATAGAAAAGAGATAAAGATGCAACAGTGCGGCGAAGAGACAGAGGTTGAAGGGAGTCAGTAAGAGGGGGAGAGTTAATGAGACGAAAAGCCTTTGACTCCACCCTATTGAGAAGAGCTGTATGTGGGGAGCCTCCCCACACATGAGAGTTGTACTCTACACAGGGGCGGATAAAACCCCTGTATAGAGTCAACAATTGTTCAGGGGTAAAGAAAGAGTGGAGTCAACTTAGCACACCCAATCTCTTGGAAGCAGATTTTACAAGAGATGTAATATGATCTTTCCAAGATAAGTCCCGACTAAATGAAACCCCAAGCATGTTCAGGGATGATGCAGGACTAAGCTGAATATTATTAAACATTAATGGGTATACCTGTGGAAGATTTTGTCGGGTTGATAGGTGTAAGAACTGAGTCTTAGATGCATTAAAAACAACCATATCATTTTTACCCCAGTCTGAGATACAAGCCAAGTCAGACATTAGGTGTGCCATAGCCTCATCCCTTCTTTGTTGAAGTAACTGTTGAGATGGGCGTTGCGGAAACCGAATGGAAAGGTGAAGGGTGGAGTCATCAGCATATGAGTGGATAGGGTTAGATGTACAGCTTAGAAGATCATTGATGAATAAAAGGAAGAGAGTTGGTGATAGGACAGAGCCCTGAGGAACACCACTGTTGATAGATCTAAGATAAGAACGATGGCCGTCTACAACAGCGGCTATAGAACGACCAGAAAGGAAGCTAGTGATAAAGGCACAGATAAAAGGATAGAAACCGTAGGAGGGCAGTTTGGAAATTAAAGATTTATGCCAGACTCGATCGAAAGCCTTTGAGATGTCAAGTGCAATGGCAAAGCTTTCGCCAAAGTCCCGAAAGGAGGATGACCAGGAGTCTGAAAGGTAGGTGAGAAGATCGCCAGTGGAGCGTCCCTGACAGAACCTGTACTGAAGATCAGAAAGAAGGTTGTGATAGGAAAGATGCCTTAAAATTTTTCTATTGAGAATTGACTCAAAAACTTTTGAAATACAGGACGTTAACCCTTTAACCGCGGGTATTGTTTTGGTCTGACTGTCCTCTCCCGCGGGGGTTTCAGCCAAATGTAAACAAACTTTTAAACCTTAATAACTCTGCACAGAATAAAGCTAGAGAAAAAAATAAGGTACCATTAGAAAGTACTAACCTTCAGCTTTCCATTGATGTAGGTTTCATGACTTTGTTGACTTTCACAGGACGGGCAGTGCCGTTAGAAGTGAGGGGTGTAAAATCACTATTTTTCGCTCACACATCATTACCTTCGCTCATACACCATTACCAAATGCCAACCTCATTCTGATAATAATACTATAAACATATATGAACACTGCACATACGATAAACACCCACTCTGTGTTCACTGAGGCAGGTAAAAGGCACTGTAATTACCTGCACTTCACTGCCACATCAGCGGTGTTGTAATCACTATTTTTCGTTCACACACCATTACCAAATGCCAACCTCATTCTGATAATAATACTATAAACATATATGAACACTGCACATACGATAAACACCCACTCTGTGTTCACTGAGGCAGGTAAAAGGCACTGTAATTGCCTGCACTTCACTGCCACATCAGCGGTGTTGTAATCACTATTTTTCGCTCACACACCATTACCAAATGCCAATCACATTCTGATAATAATACTATAAACATATATGAACACTGCACATACGATAAACACCCACTCTGTGTTCACTGAGACAGGTAAAAGGCACTGTAATTGCCTGCACTTCACTGCCACATCAACATGTGTTGTCACTCACACAGCTGGACAGATACTGATGCGCGCTTGGTCAGGGGTGGGGTGGGGGGCCCAGGGGGTGGGAGGTGGGGCCCCAGGGGGGGGAAGAGGGAGGTGGGGGTCGGCTGGAGTGAAAGAACTTAATAGCTACTCTCCCTTGAAACAATTGGCGCACGGAAAAAACGCGGGGTGTTCAAAATATTCACAAACATTCGAGAATGACACCCGCTGTTTGGTCCAGTTTTTGCAACGTCATTCTGGAATGACACCCGCGGTTAAAGGGTTAAAGGAATTGGACGATAGTTGGAGGGTTGGGAGTGGTCAACCTTCTTTGGGACTGGCTGAATGAGAGCAAACTTCCAGCAAGAAGGAAAGGTACAAGTTGACAGACAAAGGCGAAAGAGTTTGCCTAGGCAGGGTGTAAGCACAGAAGCACAGTTCTTGAGAACAACAGGAGGGACCCCATCAGGCCCATATGCCTTGTTAGTACTGAGGCCAGTGATGACAGAAAATACATCAGCTGAAGAAATTTTAATGACAACCATGAGGAAGTCAGAGGGGGGAAGTGATGGAGGAACAGCACCGGAATCGTCTAAGGTGGAATTGGAGGAGAAAGTCTGTGCGAAGAGATCTGCTTTATCAGTAGAAGAAATAGCTACAGAACCATCAGAGTAGAAAAGAGGAGGGAAGGATGATGAGGTAAAGTTGTTAGAAAGGTTTTTGGCAAGGTGCCAGAAGGAGCGGGAAGAATTTGAGTTGGAGAGTTGAGAGCATTTAGTATGGATGAAATTATTTTTAGCAGAGCGAAGAACAGACTTAGCACGATTCTGGGCAGAAACGTAAAGATGATGTGATTCAGGGGTGGTTTGGCTGCGGTACCTTTTGTAGGCCCTCTCCTTGTTGCGGACAGCATTAGAACAAGCGTGATTAAACCAAGGCTTTCTTGCTTTAGTCAAAGGATATGAGAAAGGAATGTATGCTTCCATGCCCGAGAGAATAACCTCCGTAATGCCCAAGGCACACTCAGATGGCTCACGGCCATGGAAGCAATAATCATTCCAGGGAAAATTAAAGAAGTACTGCGTGATGGCCTCCCAGTCTGCGGCTCCAAAATGCCACAGACGACGTTTCCCTGGAGGGTCCACAGGCCGTACCGGAGTGATAGGACAGGTTAAGGTGATAAGGTTGTGATCGGAGAAGCCCAACGGAGAAAAAAGATTAACAGAGTAAGCAGAAGGATTAGTTGTGAGGAAGAAGTCAAGTATGTTGGAGCTCTCTCCAAGGCGGTGAGGGATACGGGTAGGGTGCTGTACAAGCTGCTCTAGGTCATTAAGGATAGATAAGATGTAGGCTTGTTCACCAGGTGGATCAGTGAAAGGAGAGGAGAGCCAAAGGTGGTGGTGAACATTGAAATCTCCTAGAATGAAGATTTCAGAGAAAGGAGAAATGGATAGAATGTGTTCCATTGTAGAAGTAAGATAGTCAAAATATTTTTGATAGTAGAATTGGGGGATAAGTAAACAGCACAGATATATTTATTTTAGTCATAGAATGACAGGAAAGCCGAAGCCAGAGTGTAGAGAATTCAGAAGAATCGAGTTCAGGAACACGAGAGCAAGATAAGTCGTTGCGTATATATACACAACAGCCACCTTTGGCTTTGAAATGAGTATAGAGAAAGTAGGAGGATACAGAAAAGGGTTTGCTGTCAGTTGCCTCAGACAGCTGAGTCTCAGTTAGAAAAAGAACGTGAGGTTTAGAGGAGGAGAGGTGGTGCTCAACAGAGTGAAAGTTAGAGGAAAGGCCGCGAATGTTGCAGAAATGAAGAAGAAGAGAGTCAGACAGTGGTTCCAGGCACCTCGAGTCGTCACCGGGAGAGGGGCGGATGGTGGGGGCATTTATGGTCCCCCGAGGCGTGGTGATGAGATGCCATTTTTGATTTTTGGGAAAGGAAGTGTAGTGTGTACTGTGCATGTAGTTTGGTGTAGATAGTTAGAGAAATTTGTACTAGAGAGCATGCTGGCCTACTCTCTGTGTAACTGAGACACTGAAAAAGTTCAGCAAAGGGGGATGGTCAGGAACTAGTCCTGAGGGCTGATGAAACGGGAGCTCCAGCACTCCCTGTCATCAGCTTTCCATCCACCTCGGGAGTACTGCCCTGTTCGACTGGTGCTACAGTCTACTCATGGTGAACAGAAAAAAAACACAGATGATTCTGAAGACTGGTGAACGGTACACAGGAATCTTTCTCTGGCACCGCCACATTTCTTTTCTTATACATTGACCTGATCGGGTTTTTAAAAAATTTACCACAAACAAACCAGTCTTTGCAAAATGACCCTAGATGATATGCATTGTTAAAGTGGGTGCTAGTTTTATCACGTATCCATGGGTATAACAGGGAGTTGACTGTAGCACAATTCGAACAGGGCAGTACTCTCAAGGTGGATGGAAAGATGATGATAGGGAAAGCACGTTTCATCAGCCCTCGGGACTAGCTTCTAACCATCCCTCTTTGATGAACTTTTTCAGTGATTCAGTAACACACAGTAGGCCTGCAAACTCTCCTACACAGTTTCCTCCAACTATCAACACCAAACTAAATGCATATTACACACTACACTTCCTTTTCAAAAAAAAAAAAAAAAAAAGATATTTCAACACGCATCCTTGGAGTACCCAGTGGGGCAGGGGGAGGGCATAAAAGACCCTACAATCCACACTTCTCCCTGTGGCTGCTAAGAGAAATGCTTGGAACTCTGTCCGACTCACTTCTTTATTTTTGTAAAATTCCTGGCCTTTTCTTTCACTTTGTGTCTGTTGAATACCACCTGTCTTCCTCTAAATTTGACCTCTTCCTTACTGAGACCCACTTGTCAGAGGCGACTGATAGCAGACCCTTCTCTGTATCCTCCTACTTTCTCTATACTCATGTTAAAGCCAAAAGTGGCTGGTGTGTATATATACGCAACAACATATCTTGCTCTCGTGTTCCTAAACTTGGATCTTCTGAATTCTGTACTCTCAGTCTTCGGCTATGCTTTCATTCTCTCCTAAATATATCTGTACTGTTTACTTATGCCCAAATTCTACTGACTATGAAAAATTCTCTGACTAGCATGCATCTAAGATGGAATGCGTCCTATCAATTTCTCCTTTCTCTGAAACCTCCATTCTAGGTGGTTACAGTTTTCACCACCATATTTGGCTTTCCTCTCCTTTCACCGATCCACCTGGTGAAATAGACCAAATCTTTTTTATTCTTAATGACCTGGAGTAGCTTGTACAGCACCCTACCCAAATCCCTGACCGTCTTGGAGAGAGTTCCAACATACTTGAAGTTTTCCATACAACTAATCCTTCTGCGTATGCTGTTATCATTTCTCTCTGTTGGGCTCCTCTGATCATATCCTTATCACCTTAACCTGTCCTATTGCTACAGAAAGGCTATGGACCCTTCCAAGAAGTGGTGGCTGTGGCACTTTGGACCAGCTGATTGGGAGGCCATCAGGCAGTACTCCTTTGATGTTCCCTGGAATGACTGTTGCTTCCATGGCCAAAAGACATCTGAGTTTGCCTTGTGCATTAAGGGAGGTTTTTCTCTTGGACATGAATGCATACATTGCTTTCTCTCATCTTCTGACTAATGCAAAAAAAAAAAAAATAACAGTTTAATCTTTATGCCTAGAATCCCACAAGGGATGGAATGGAGTTTGGACCAAGGCGTGGCTCCAACCCCATCCCTCAACGTGACCACTTTCTCGCCATTGTTTGAACACATGCCTGGGATTTTTCCCCACCTCTACTTCTCCTGCGATCAGCTGACACAGCAGAGTACGCCACCAAAACCTATCAATTATTGTTTTGCCACCAACAGTGATTATCATCGTGGAGCAACCTGGCACGTCGTCCGCTTCTCCACCCACCCGCCGAGGCCAAGTGACTTCTACGCCGGCAAAACAACCTCCACCCATGACAGTACTTCTGCTAAGGCTGTGAGGTTCCATTGTGCACAAAGGACTACTTAGAAAATCATACATTGGAATAATTCTAGTATGAGATGTGTGTTGGTAACAACAGTGACTGGTGAAACAAAAACGATAATGACTTTGTGAAATGTACGATAGTGACATCTGTGTTATGTTTCCAACAGTGACGTTTGTGAAATATTTACGAATGTTGTTTGTCTAGTATTGACGATAATGAAGTTTGAGTGATATTTATGTGTGTGACGTTTATGTACTATTTACGATAGTGATGAGAGTGATCTGTTCGCGAAAAAGAAAGCGATTGGTGAAACATTAGTGACGTTTGCGTTATATTTACGATATTGATGTTTATGAAATTTTTTCAGTGGTGATGAGAGCTATGTGTCCTCATGAAAGACAAATTGATCTGTGCAACATTTGTCCTGATAGCAGTGAAGGCTTGGAAAATAGTCAGTTGATCAGTGCTTCAGTCGGTGTCATCTCAGTAGTAATGGAGATGAAGCCAGCAGAAAAATGTGCAGGAGAGATTCCTTCAGAACTCTTATGACAGTGATGCTTGTGCATGAAACTATAAACAATATATATAAGTGCCTGTATGTAATAACTATACATAGAAAATAAGTGCAATAGGCATAAGTTAAACAAGTAAGAAAAGTGTTTGTAAAGTGTGAAATTATTTTAGAGTGTCATTGTGTAATAAGGAAGAGAGCTTGAAAATTCTACAGATCTGGCGGGGGAATGTTTTCGCCACAATCCCGTAAGAGGTGGTCACAAACAATTCGCCTCCATGTCGCCCTGCCCCACGCCACTTCACTGTCCAGCTTCCAGCTCACACTCCCCTCTCTCATATACCTCTCCACTCCATTCATCCATCTCATCCTTGGCCTTCCCCTCCCTCTCCCCCTCTCCACGTCACTCACATACACTCTCCTTGTCAGTCTCTCGCTCTCCATCCTCTCCACGTGGCCAAACCACATGAATGTGTTTCTCCTAAGGCATCCTATCTCATCCACATCCACACAACAATGCTCCTTCACTTCCTCATTTGTCGGTCTCACCATCTAACTCCACATGCTTCTCTCAGATAACTCATTTCCACTGCTCTCACTCTTGACTTGTGTCCCTCCAACAAGGTCCAAGTTTCACTTCCATACGTTGGAGTTGGTAGTACAGTTCTGTCATGCAGTAACTTTTTCACTTCCATGCTCACTTCCCTGTTTCTTGTCACTGCTTTCAAAGAACCAGCAACCTTTCTTCCTTATTGTATGATATCAAGAATTTCACCCTCTAAACTTCCATACTTACTCATCACACTACCTAAGTACTTAAACGCACTCATATTTTCCATTTCCTCCCCACCCAACCTCACTGTATATTCAGTGACTTCATTTCTCTCGAAGACCATAACTTTACACTTCCCTATATCCATATTTAGATTCCGTTTCCTACACACTCTCCCAAACTCATTCACCAAGCCCTGCAGCTCACCTTCATCTTCACTTAACAACACAGTATCTTCTGCAAACAACAGTACAGGGAAATTCCAAACATTGCCTTCTCTCATTAGGGCTGCTCCAACATCCATTGCCCTACCTTGTATCTCTTTTATAACCTATCCATATACATGCTGAACAACTATGGAGACATAACGCATGCCTGTTTCAATCCACTCTTCAAAAATAAAAATTCGCTCAGTTCACTGCCCATACACACTGCCGTTTTAGCACCCTCATACATACTGAACTCTTCACGGCATTCAATAACTTCCCATTTACAGCATATATTCATAATACTTTCCACAATGCTTGTCTATGCACTCTGTCATATGCTTTCTCCAAATCCATGAAGGCCGCATGCAACTTCTTTCCCCTCTCTAGAAACTTTTCTACTAAAGACCTAAGAATGAACATCTGATTTACACAAACTCTTCTCTTCCTAAAACAGCGTATTGATTGTTATATTATATGATTTTTTTTTACACAACCTAGTGTCCTATACTTGTATTAGTACTGGGACCAAAAGTGTTAAATATAAAGTCAGCTTGAGATGAAACTGCCAGTTAAGAATGACAGGTGGAGGGATAATGGTATGAAGGAGGGTTGGGAGCTGGTGTAGAGCAAGTTGGAGCTCGTTTTGTCCCCCCTTCCCTTCCTCCCTGGGTATATAGGGTTAGGAAGGGGGTACCCCTGAGCAGATATTAGTGATCTTGAGTGTACACCCATGCACCAAAGCTTGTGTCCCCCCCTCGGTGTAAGGAAGTGGAAGTCAAGGTTAGAGATACGGTTGGCGAACGGACAACCGTGAGTGGTAGTTTGGTTCCGAGCTACGAGTCGGATGGTGAGAAACCTAATGAACTTGGATTCAAAACATTTCCAAGCTATCCACCTACCAAACATTATGCATTCGTAACATACACAGCTTATAACACAGACTACTATGTTATCACGGAGTCCTGGGGAACGTGCTCAAGACACAACTCATCTATTTCGGGTCCCTATCATACAAATGAGGCATCGAGCCAATTTCACTGCAGTCTGCATCACGGAGGCTAACACTGGACATGGTGAGGTTTATGTTGTTTTTGTTAGTGTGCTGACTGATCTTACTTCATTTAGAAAATAGAACCGAATACTGGTATAATGAATCAGGTAGACAATTATGTAACGTGTTACCATAAACTCTCATGGTGCACTGTTGTTCTTAATGTCTAATTATTATAGTCAATGTGAACATGATATTAACATCTTTTTCCCAGTTGTTAATGTCATGTTCACATTATGACTATAATACTTAGACATTAAGAACAACAGTGCATCATGGCAGTTTATGGTAACATATTACATAATTTTCTACCGGATTCTTTATACCACTATTGCGTTCTACTTTATAAACGAAGTATAATCAGTGAGCACACCAACAAAAAAACAATGTAAACCTCACCTTGTCCAATGTTAGCCTCCGTGATGCAGATTGCAGAGAAATTGGCTCGATGCTTCATTTGTATGATGGGGATCCGAAATAGATGGGTTGTTTCTTGAGCAGGTTTCCCAGGACTTCATGATAACATAGTAATCTGTGTTGAAAGCTGTGTATGTTACAAGTGCATAATGTTTGGCATGTGAATAGCGTGGAAATGTTTCAAATCCAAGTTCATTAGCTTTCTCACCATCAGCCTCGTAGCTCGGAACCAAACTACCACTCACGGTTGTCCGTTCGCCTATTCTCCCTCTAACCCTGATTTCCACTTCCTTCCACCGAGGGGGATATAGAAACTTTGGTGGGCGGGTGTACTATCACGATCCAAAGTTTCTTTACCCCCCTGAGTGGAGGAAGGTCGAAGCCAAGGTTGAAGAAATGACGGGCCACCGAACACAGGCCAGTTCATGATGGAGGGGTTCACTAACCTGAAGCTTAGGATAATAAGAATCACCCGGATGAAACACACGAGCCTATTTATGAATCACGGTATCATGAACCATTATTAGTCTTGTATACTGGCAGTGTCCGATCATCTGGTCTTGCTACAACCTTGGCTTCGACCTTCTTCCACTCAGGGAGGTAAAGAAACTTTGGATCGTGATAGTACATACCTGAGCCAACCCACCCCTTAATCTCATCTCTTTTATGTTTCTGTTGAGAACTGTGCAAAGTCTATCCTTGGTTCTGATTAAATAATTTCCTTCTTATCAAATGATGTGAACTCTCCAACCCAAATTCTTCCCACTCCTGCTCGCATTTTGCCAAAAACCTCTCTAATAACATTACTTAATCATCCTTCTCTCCTCTTTTCCGTACTGATGACTCTGCTGCTGCTTCTACTGATAAAGCAGAATTCCTCTCCCTCTCTTCCAATTCTGTCTTAGACAATTACAGTATTGTTCCTCCATTACTTCTTCCTTCTGACTTCCTCACGGCTGATAATACAATTTCTTCAACTGATGTGTTTTCTGCCATCATTGGCCTCATTACTAGCGAGACATATGGATCAGATGGGTCCCTTCTGTTGTTCTCAAGAGCTGTGCTTCTGTGCTTAGACCCTGCCTAGGTAAACTCTTTTGTCTTTGTCAACTTATTCCTTTCCTTCTACCTGGAAGTTTACTCTCATTCAGCCTGTCCCAAAGAAGGGTGACCATTCCCAGCATTCCAGCTATCGCCCAACTGCTTCAACATCCTGTACTTATAAATTATTTTTTAAATCTATTTTTAACAAAAACATTTTAAAGTACTTTCCATATCATAACATTCCTTCCGATCATCAGAATGGGTTCTGCTTTGGACGTCCACTGGCGATCTTCTTATTTTCCTTTCAGGTTCCTGGGCCCGTAATTATAAAACAGTAATACTGAGTCATAAGGCGAAAGTCTGTCCTAAATTCATAGGAGCAAATCATAAGTCCTTATGTTCGACCTAAATTAAGTCGTAGCTTAAGATACTTCCCGAGTTGGTATAGCAGTTAGGACGCGGCATATGACTCGATCATAACGGTAAACATGGCCGCTACATCACAACAACCATAAATTCGCCACCGTCAACCAAGACGTTCTCGTGACAGGCAAGATGTGCTTAATGAGTTAAGTGATGCAGAACTGGTAAAGAGATACTGCTTGGACTGTGCAGGCATAATTTTTGTGACAGATTTGGTGTGGAGGACCTTAACAAGACCAACGGCAAGAACAGGGCTCTCACGCCAGAAATTAAAGTTATTTTAATGTTGCGTTACCTTGCAACTGGAAAAATGCAACTCTGTAGTGGTGATGACCACTTGTGCGCTTCTCTATCGTACTGTTGGAGCTCTCCATGCTGCTGGTGGCGGTGGTGGTGTTTGTTTACAGGATGGTGTGGTGATGCAACATGTCCTCGTCCACAGTGAAACGAAGCAGTAAATAAATAATTCCTAAAACCTGACATTAATCAATTGACTTTTCACCGAAAATATTTAAGAAAAATATCGTATTGATTTTAGATTTTTTGTTACGTCTATTCTGTTTTTTTTTTTTTTTCTGTATTTATCTTCAATTTTCAAAACTTGCAAGTGCAACATATAGCAAACGCTATCTTAGCAGTTTATGACTTCGACCCAACAAAGTCTCGACTTTGTTATGATGAACTGCTTCTTAAGTCTCACATTTCTGACTTTCACCTACCTATGATGTAGATTTTATATGTACAGCCCCTCCTGTACTTATAAAACACTTAGACAGCGTCTAGTCTGCCCTAAACTCATAGCAGCAAGTCCCCACCGAGGGGGGTCACCTTGACGTGGTGGCAGGGCTTGAAGCGTGGCTGGCAGTGCAACCTACTTTGGAGGCCTGCCTACCTTTGTAGGCGTTCGGCATTTGTCAGTGTTGTGGACCAAGGACCCCCTACATCGCTGGTGAAGGAGGCCTGCTGGTGATGCTAGTCCCTACCCACTTGCCATCTAGGGCAGGTCTGTTGCCTCCCCACGTGTTTGCCGTGCGTGGCGTCCTGTAATGCTGGGAGACGGGATTCTTGGAGGTTGAGTGATGCTGCACGGTGCGCCCTGCAGCTAGCAATACACCTCTTTGCTCCCTTATTCTGCCTAGACAGGCAGCCGTCGTAGCCAGTATGCCTGAGGCTCCATCTGTACCTGGCAAACGTCACCGTTGTTCATCAGAGTCCTCTGAACATGAAGACCGGCCACCTAAGGTCTCTGTTGTTGAGCCTCCTGTCGACACCTTTCCTGTTCCCTCTGTCCAGCAGGCTGAGGGATCTAACCAGGTGACATCTGGAGCTGATGGTTCAGCTCTGGTCCAGTTCCCACCTGGGGATGTTGTTGGACAGCTTGTACGTGCTTCAAACCTGCAGGATAGGATGGCCTCCTCAAATGACTCGAGTCCTGTGGACTCTACTTCCACTTCTGGGGCTTCTGGTGGGAGCACTGGCTGTCCTGCACCTTCAAAAACAGCCTCCAAGCCATCTTCCAAACAAACCGGTATGCCCACTCCAAGAAGGAGTGTTGTAAAACTTACTTCCTCAGCCTCTCGTTTACCCACGGATGTTCGACAGAGAGTGCTGGTTTCTGGTGCTGGGCAGGCTCCTGTTAAGGGCCTTCATAAGCATCAATCGAAACCTGCTCGCTTGTCAGGTGCACAGTCCCGCACTTAATCATCATTCCTCCATTATGGGTTCCATCATCCAGTGGAACTGTCGGGGTTTACGTGCCAACTATGAGGAATTGGGTCATCTGGTTTCTCAATTTACTCCGTGCATGTATATCCAGGAGACCATGGTAGGTGATACTGTTCCTTCCGGTCCTTCTGGCTACCATGCCTTTTAATCTGATCCTGTGCCGGGCCAAGGTCATCATGGAGGTGCTGCTATCTTCCTTCGCAATGATATTCCATACCATCATCTAGACATCTCCACTCCCCTGCAGGCTGTTGCTGTCCGGATGTTTTTACGTCAGCAGTATACAGTTTGCAGTCTTTATCTTCCTCCTAGTGCTACTGTTGAAAGGGCGGAACTGGAACGCCTTATTCATCACCTTCCTTCTCCCTTTCTGTTACTAGGAGATATGAATGCTCACCAACCGCTATGGAGAAACAATGAGGCCAACCATCGGGGTGTAATGCTGGCCCCTTTAGTGGAAGATGACGAGTTAGGCATTTATAATGCCAATAAAATGACTTATTTCCATAGTCAAACTGGAACTTTTACTGCCATTGATTTGTCCTTATGTTCAGCTGATGCTGTTTTAGATTATAACTAGGATGTGATGCCAGACCTGTATGGCAGCGACCATTTTCCATTACTTTTAACTGCTAGTGCTGGTGGACCTCAGCCACGTCTTCCTCGCCGGCTTCTGGATAAGGCTGACTGGCCAAGTTTCAGGGAATTAAGTTCCGTTTCCCTTTCTGTCAACGAATTTGGCTGTCTTACTGAGGCTGTGTCATATTTCAATACCGTGTTGCATTTAGCAGCGCTGTTATTTACTCCAAAAACGAAGGGTCAGTTTCCTACACGTCCGGTTCCTTGGTGTAACTCTGAATGCAGTTCCGCAGTGAGAGCCAAACAAGTCACCTTCTCTCGACTTCTTCTTCACCGTGGGGATCCACAGTATTTGGTGGCATTTCAGAGGGCACGAGCTCATATGAGGTGGTTATAAAGGAGGCCAGGCGTTCATCCGGAAGGGTTATGTTTCCTCCATCAATTCGAGGACTTCCATCACCCAGGTGTGGAACCGGGTATGGAAAATTTCAGGAAAATTTACTGTTCCCTCCCTTCCTGTTTTATCTGCAGCAGGTGGAACTGTGGCTGATCCACTTGCTGTTGCAGAGTTGCTTGCTGATCATTTTGCCAGTGATTAAAAGAAGGATGCTGATACGCCTTCGGCTTGACCCCATCGACGCCTAGAGTCTCGTAGTCTCAGTTTTGCCTATGCTGGAGGAGAGCCTTACAATGTTCCATTTTCAATTTCTGAACTCCAGGCAGTTCTGTTGCAGTGCCACGATTCCTCTCCTGGTTATGGTGATATTCCTTATGCCTTGTTACGTCACCTGTCTGATGAGTCCCTGTTGTTTTTGCTTTCACTGTTTAATAAGATCTGGTGTTCTGGGGAGTTTCCAGCTTGTTGGGGTGTTGCTGTAGTTATCCCCATCCCCAAACCAGACCTAAAGACCACCTACACGCGAGGAATTATCGGCCTATTTCTTTGACGTCTTGTATATGTAAAGTTTTGGAAAAGATGGTCAATGTTAGGCTTGTGTGGTTTTTAGAGAGAGGTGACTTCTTATCCCCTGCCCAGTATGGTTTTTAAAAAATGCAATCTACCTCTGATGCACTGCTGTCCTTGGAATCTTCTGTCTGTGAGGCTTTCTCCACTAACCAACACCAGGTCACGGTCTCCTTCGATCTGGAGAAGGCATATGACACTGCTTGGCGTCATGGTATTTTACTCTTTCTTCATGAGTTTGGTCTTCTTGGACGCTTGCCTATTTTTATTCAACAATTTTTATCTAACCGAATTTTAAGGGTGCGAGTGGGAGGAGTGCTTTCTACTGCCCGAGCACTAGAAGATGGAGTACCACAGGGGAGTATCCTTAGTGCTTCTCTGTTTGCTGTAGCCATTAACAGTGTCATTAGTGTACTTCCTGACGGTGTACGAGGATCACTATATGTCGATGACCTCTCGATTTCCCTCATCACATCTAGAATGTCTCTGATAGAAAGGAAGTTGCAGCTGGCTCTCAATCGAATTTCTGACTGGACAGAAACTCGCGGTTTCCATTTTTCTTCAACAAAGACAGTGGGTATGCATTTTTGTCGTCTTCTAGAGGTTCACCCAGACCCTGACTTGTATCTCTATGGTAAGAGAATATCCTATGTGGAAGAGACGCGGTTTCTGGGACTTCTGTTTGATAGGTAACTAACCTGGGTTCCTCATATTCGTTCTCTTAAGGCGGCTTGTCTTTGAGCTTTGAGTCTTTTGAGGGTTTTAGCTCATGCCTCTTGGGGTGCTGACTGTCAGACTCTCCTCCTCTTGCATAGGTCTCTTATTCTTCCTAAACTTGAATATGGGTGTGAGGCGTACTCCTCTACAACAGATCCCCGTCTCCAGTTGTTAAATTCTATGCATTATGCTGGTGTGCGTTTGGCAACCGGGGCATTCAGATCATCCCCGATTCCAAGTTTATTGGTGGATGCAGGTGTATTCCTCTTGGATTTGCGACGTCAGCTGCTAATGTTGAGGTGTTGGTATCGTCTTCACCACATTCCAGAATCAGTTTCTTGTGCCATCATCTCCCAGGATTCCCGATCTTCTGTTTTTGACACCCGTCCTAATTTCCCAAAGCCATTTGGTTACAGGGTTCGACCTGTTATGTTGGCCCTCTCTGTTCCGAGACTGGCAATTTGTCCACATCGGATCCCAAGGGTGGGTTCTTGGCTGCTCCCTCGCGTGACATTCTGTAGGTCTGTTGTTGAAAAAAAAGGGCTCACTCCCCTCCCAGGTGTCCCTCTCCCTCTTTTTAGAACATACCTCCATTCATGAGGGTTCTGTCCCCGTCTATACTGACGGGTCTAAGACTGATACTGGAGTAGGATTTGGTGTTGTCTTCCCTTCCTTTAGTAGGGGCAGTAGCCTTCCTGGCATTACTTCAGTGCATATGGCGGAACTGACTGCAATTTTATATGCTGTTAAAATTATTTTTACTCTCCTCCAATCCATTTTTGTGATTTTTAGTGACTCCCGTAGTGCTTTCTCTGCATTGGAGTCTTTTAATGCATCCCATCCATTGACTTTATCAATTTTAGAGTGGCTTTTTCTTCTTGGCCGTCGTGGCCACCGTATAGGCTTCTGTTTGGTACCCGCACATGTTGGTTCTTCCCTCTATGTCTCGGCGATTGGAGGTGGCTCTTGCTAGGCTTCAAATTGGGCATTCGTGGCTTATACATGGGTTCCTGATGAATGGTGAATCTCAACCGAACTGTGGTGACTGCCTTGTTCCCCTTACTGTCCGTCACTTGCTTGTCGATTGTCCGAGTCTGGGGGACCTACGTCAGAGACCTCCATAGGCATAAGGGGGAAGATGGTGCCTACTGTTTGACCTCGATGCTTGGTGATGCCTCTAGTGCTTTTAGTGATGTTTTTAGTTTTCTTCAAGAGGCAGGCCTCCTTCCACTTTTATAAGTAATTGATAATTCTTAATCTCTTCTTTTATTATTTTCAGTGTTTTATTCCTACTAACAGATATTAACTTTAATTTGAATATGCATTTTTTATTTTGCTGTGTGCTTTACTTTGTCGTCCGGCGGCATATGACCCTGGCAGTTGCACTGCCAGATTTTAATTATTTGCAATCAGTCAATCATAGCAGCAAGTCATAAGTCCTTATGTTCGACCTAAACTGAGTTATAGCTTAACACACCTCCCGAGTTGGTATAGCGGTTAGGACGCGGCTTATGATTCGATCATAATGGTAAACATGGCTGGTGCACCACAACAACCATAAATTCACCACCGTCAACCAAGACGTTCTCGTGACAGGAAAGATGTGCTTAATGAGTTAAGTGATGCAGAACTGGTAAAGAGATACTGCTTTGACCATGCAGGCATAATTTTCGTGACAGATTTGGTTCGGAGGACCCTAACAAGACCAATGGCAAGAACAAGGCTCTCACGCCAGAAATTAAAGTTATTTTAACATTGTGTTACCTTGCAACTGGAAAAATGCAACTCTGTAGTGATGACGACCACTTGTGCGTTTCTCTATCATACTGTTGGAGTTCTCCATGCTGCTGATGGTGGTGGTGGTGTTTGTTTACAGGATGGTGCGGTGAGGCAACATGAAACAAAGCAGCAAATAAATAATTCCTAAAACCTGACAGTAATCAGTTGACTTTTCGCCGAAAACATTTAAGAAAAATATCGTATTGACTTTAGATTTTTTTGTAACGTCTTTTCTTTGCTGTTTTTTTGTAATTTTCTTCAATGTTCCAAAGTCGCAAGTGCAACATATAACACATGCTTTCTCAAGTGCTTATGATTTCGACAAAACAAAGTCTCAACTTTGTTATGATGAACTGCTCCTTAATAACCCTCCTCAGGTAATGTGGGGTCTGTGGGACCCCACGCTATTTTTCTTAGTGTTTTTCATATATTACTATAAGGTCTAGGGACCTGGTTTTCCCTCTACCTTCCTGACTAGTAGACTAGTTAAGGGAGGTGATGGGGTCAGTTCGGGATCTGGCTCTGTTTTCGCGATAAAGGTCCTTTGGGGTCCAGTGGACCCCACTTTACCTAAACTGTGATTATTTTCCAATATATATATCTTCCATACAATTTTTTTTTTTTTTTTTTATGACGTGCTTCTCTTACTGCTTACAGAAACATTGGCCATTACTGTACAGCATCCAATGATAGAACACTGGTGGAACATATCAGTGTTGGTATGGCAGCCACTAATTTCAGATGGTATAAAATCTGTCAATGTTTTTTCATTTAATTTTCCATAAAATATTTCGTCACTTATATTTCCATACATTTTGCACTAAATTGAAGGAAAAGGCCTACAGAAGCTGTGTAAAAGCGATTGTTTCAATAAAGTTGTTGTAAGTTTTTTTGACGATTTTTTAAAGATTGGGGTCTGACAGACTCCACATTACCTAAGTAAGGATAAAATTATAGGTTTACCTGAGAAGGGTTAAGTTTCACATTTCTGACTTTCACCTAACTATGATTTAGGTTTTATAAGTATGGCCCCAGAGACCCTGACCATCCTCTTTTCAGGACCTTGTTGAAAGCGTTACCATTGCACTGGTAATCAAATCTGGCATAAATCTTTTATTGCCAAACTGCCCTCTTATCATTTCAATCCTTCTATCTGTGCCTTCATCTCTTGCTTCCTTTCTGGTCATTCTGTTGCTGCTGTTATAGACAGCCACCATTCTTCTCCTAAGGTTATCAATAATACTGTTCCTCAGGGTTCTGTCCTATCACCAACACTCTTCCTTCTATTTATCAGTGACCTTCTAAGCTATACATCTAACCCAGTTTACTGATACGCTGATGACTCCACCCTTCACCTTTCCATTCACTTCCCAGAGTCCATCACAGCAGTTACTTCAACAAACAAGGATTGAGGCCATGGCCACCTAATGTGTGACTTGGCTCATATCCCTGACTGGGGTAAAATTATTCTTGTTATTTTCAGTACATCAAAAACTTACTTTTTACATCTTTCGACCCGTCAAAATCTATATGAACATCCTCGTATTTTTACCAATACCCAGCTCAATCCCGAATCATCTTTGAACATACTTGGGTCTTCAGTCTCCCAGGATTCTTATCAGTAAGATCATATTGCCTTTCTTGTAAAATCTGCTTCCAAGAGATGAGGTGTGCTAAGCCAACTCTGAGCCATGTTTACCCCTTCACAGTAGTTGACTTTATAAATGGGTTTTATATGCCCCAGTGTAGAGTACAGCTTTTGAGGGGGGAGGTTCCCCACATACAGCTCTTGTCAAAACGTGCAGTCAAAGGCTATTCATCTCATTAACCCACCGCGTGCCGGCTATTTCTAGCCCTATGGGTCACCCCACTGCAGGCAATTTTTCGACCTTTTTTTTTGGGGGGGGCTAAAATGATAGATTTCGATGTGGAAACAACGAATTTCGCTGTTAAAATGCTCACCGAGGCTTGGAAATGGGTTTTATTGAGTCCGGTGTACTTGTATACAGGTATAGCTGCCCTTTCACTCTCACTAGGTACGTGAGAAAGCCAATTTCTATGTAGGGTATACTCAGGTATTTATGCTGGGAAGGTATAGCAATGTTCAGTACACTTGTCTGATTACTTAATACTTCAGCATCTATAACAATTTGCGTGTCTTTCTCACTGTGAATGCAATATCTTACGCTTACTTGAAGATAGGTATAACCTGACTTCATTACGTACAGTCCTGGCACTTACAAGAAGGTATTTACAACTTACACCTACATGCAAATATTTACAAAATGCCTTCACTATGTACAGCACTGGGTGAGGCACACAGGCAGAGTGAGACAGAGCGAGCGTGAGGGGGGGAGCGAGTGAGTGTATTTCCTTGACAGCCTGGGGGATGGTAGAGGAGCAGTTACCTTACATGCCTGCCAGTTTTTACCTGCAAATCTTGAAAATGCGGTCACAGTGAAGTTTTTTATTTTAGACCATTTTCAAATGGCACTGGCACTGGCAGCGGAATTATGTCAGACCGTTTAAAAACGGCACTGGCACGCGGTGGGTTAACACTCCTCATATTGGCTTCCTTCAGCCTCTATCTCATAGCTGTACTGTTGCTTCTTTGTCTTTTTTCTATCGGTACTTCAATGATCACTGTCTGTTTGTATCTCTTCACCACTACAGCGGGTGCATTCCGCCCGTCTATCAGTTAACTCTCATTCCTTTTCTATCCAATTTTCTCATGCAAGAGTTAACTGTTACTCCCAGTCCTTCAGGTATGCAACAGGTAATTTTTTTCTGGATCTGTCTTCCTCTGTGTTTCCAACTACCTATGGCTTCCAAACTTTTATCCCCTCAATGACCATGGGTTCAGAAATTTGCAGGCTCGCCCAGCCAGCCTGAGGACCATTTTTTCGAAGTTCTAAAATCGATTTCTTTTTACAGATGTGAAGAGAATCATCTGGCACACCTGGCAGTGTTTTTTTTTTTTTTTTTTATCTTTCTAAACCCAACCTGTCATTCGCTATAATTCATAAAAGATATAAATTTTTTTTTACAAAATTCACTGCGCATGTAAACGTATGGGCGAAAATACCCAAGAAAAAGTGACCGCCGAGTGCTTGGGTTGGTACTGTAGGGTCGGGTAAGCATACCAGTGACCTTCGTTCCCCTCCCATAATTGTTCCCAGTTTTCTATAGCTCCTGCTAATTCTAAGTCGCCGACACATTTACGGTAAAGTGTCACTCAATGCCAGCAGCCATTGAAGGTTTAAACGCAGTGTGTTCTGGCATCTGGAAAGGAACTGGTGTTGAATTTGGCTCTATATTATCTTTTTTTTTTTTTTTTTTTTTAAAGGGAACAATTTGTAGGCTTCTACCCTTTGGTTCCTATTTTCTGTAAAAATATGTATACTTGTGTGACTGCTCGACTTGCAGCAGTACCATCAATACTTTCGTCAGTTAAATATACAGGAAATACAACATCTAATAAGTGTTTTAACTTCATTTATGTCGATCACAGCACAGTTACATAAAAATCTCTTTTTTTCAGTTTTGTGTGAACACCAATGACGTTCTATGAAACAATACGTATATTATAAATCTGTGGCATATTTTAAAAGGTTGTGGGTTCCATTTACTAATGACTGCACCATCCTTGTACAATTACTGTTCACGAGTGTCAAGTTGAATTTCACATCCGACATTTTATGCTCTGGCTTTTTCTGTTTCTTCCACTTTGTGCAAACATTTCATTTCTTATGTTGGTTTGAACATCGCAACACCGTACATGGTATAAATTCGCTCGTACTGGTCCCCATCCACCTTCATTTATTTTCGACTTATCCATCACTCCATCGCATGCAAATTTGCTCTTCACCGCCACTAGTATGGACCTCTTACAGTTTTCTCGACGTCCTAGCATGCGATGCAAGATGCTGCTGCTCGTCTCACCAATGGTCTAATGAGAATATCTACTGTCTCGCCAATCATCTTCCGTATCTGCTTAAGTTTGTCATCGTCGAACGAGGCATCTCCCAGGTGCTGCTCCTACTTGGGACACTCAGCACCACCAACTTTAATTTCACACTCACAGCGATCCACCTCAAGGAAACTTTGCTGCTGTGCAGTGACTTGGAATTTGTGCTTGCACTGCAGCAAGACTGCGTTAATAGTGCTGTTGGGTGATTACAACATCGACTTCAGATCTGTGATATCATAGTAATTTTATCAAGCTTTGCATCCTCCGTGGCTCCGTCCACTGTTGAAATTGGATATCAGGCTCTCCCCATGACAGACTGGCGATAATCAGAATTTCCTTATTTACTAAATCTGAATACTCTATTGCTCGCAAATCCGATAGTGTTTTAGCCATGGCGTAAGTGAGGGAGGGAGGGAGAGACAGCACGGTGCTTACGTCACAAGCAGGACTTCCTACTTTCTGTCTAGCCACAATTGCGCATGTGTGAAGTTAACTGATAACCTCGCGAAGAAGTAGTAGGGGTGGGTATCGAATTAGCCATATTATTTTACTATCTATCTATCTATTGGCAGACGCCTTAATCCCGTACGGGATGGCCACAAACAAATCGCCTCCACGTTGCCCTGTCCCCCGCCATTTCACTGCCTTGCTTCCAGCACACACACCCCTCTCTCACATAGCTCTCCACTCCATCCCTTCATCTCATCCTCAGCCTCCCTCTTCCCCTAAGTCTAAAAATAACTTCAAAGTCAATATACACATGATCTGGATATGCTCACATGCGGTCCTGTAAAGCATCAGGGTTGTGCACTGCCTGGAACTTCGGAAGATATCTTAATAAAACAGGAGCTTCTTCCAGGCTAAAGTATACTTCTTGCAGCGCTATGCAACGCAAAACGATATTAACCTTCATATCTAATAATAAACAGCTAAGGAAGAGGCGTTAGGGAGCCTCTTTAATCAACGAGAACACGGGCCAAAGAATTCACAAAATATTTATAGTTCCCAAATACCAAAATACATAATTTGAAATAATATATCTTCAGTAATACGTTGGCACAGTATAAGATCTAAATATGAAAGAAATTAGACCAATCTCATTAAGAGTGTAACTGTACCCATTTTACTCTAACACATAAAATTGCCATCTTTTCGCTTTGAATGTTCAGCTGCAACGCAATCTGCACCGTAATATGATGCTAGTCAGAAGAAGTGCTATGGAAGGGATAGTAGTGTTTTTTCTGCTGCGTGAATTAAGCTGCAAAAATACGGAAATCTGGCCTAAATTAAAGAAAAACAGTGTAGTATTTATTGTAAAGTTAGAAGAAACGACCTAAATCCCGTAATATTTATGTGTACATGAAGACATAGCCTATAACTCTCAATGTGAATTAAGATTTGTCGGTAAATAAAACATGCTGCAGGCGGTTACACAACAGTATTATGTGCTCAGCAAATATCGCTGTTATCACTTAGCAAGAATCACTGTTGCCACTGGGCAAAAATTACGGATACCAGTGAGCAAAAATCACTGTTTTTCTTGAACAAAAGTCACTGTTACCACACTATCTGGTGCGTTGGAGATACACCTTTCCACTACACATGTCAAAGGTGTGGAAAAGGATGCCTTCACCTAGTTGCACTGTTATAACCTGGCAGATCTGCTGATCGCTTTTTCTAATGTCCCTCACCGACCTCCCCAACCCCCGGTAGGAGGATGGTGAACTGCAGGTGAAGGGCAACTCCTTGCAGCAGTCCACTGAATTTGCATTTATTGAGCCTGAGGTAACAGTGCCGAGATATGGCGTTCATATGCTATAATGTAACTGACAGGGAGACATAATACTGAATGATCTATAAGCTTTTTCTTTCCTTTATACAAAAAACCCTGACGATTGTTCCCTCCAAGAAAAAAAAAAAAACATATGAGAGCTAGATTCATGATCCGTTCATTTCGAGATGTCAGGACACATTGTGTTTAAAAGACTGGAGGTCATAGGAGGAAGGAAATACAGACAGAGGAAGACAGTTCCAGAGTTGACCTGTTGCATTCATGAAGGACTGGAAGTATCAGCTAACTCTTGCATTTGAAAGCTGGACTGAAAAGAGGCGAGAGTTTGCATCCAGATGAGTACTATGCACCAGCCATAATAGAGGAGGCATGCAAGCAGACAGTTAAGAGAAGCAGGGACCATTTAAGCAGTGACAGAGTAAAGATGCAATAGTGCGGCGAACAGACAGTGATTGAAGGGTCCTGTTTCATACACAGAGTTATGGAAACAAAGTTGGCATTATTACTAAGGGTATCAGTGAATTCTGACGTTAGATCTGGTGCAACTAGCAGCACGCCATTAAAGCCAGACTATCACTCCAGATCCTGCGATTACTTATAAGTATTCACCTGTGGTTAAGTGCATCCACAATTGGACTCCTTTTTGGGCCCACCATAGAAGCCATTGTTGGTATAAAGGCGTCTCGTCCAATATAGAAATCACACCTTCCTGTAAGAAAAAATATAATGATGGACTAATGGTTATAGCCACTGAGCTCTGTAGTATGGAAGAGGCTTTCTCATGGGTAGTGCCGCGTAGTTTGTGTACCTGCTGCCAGGGCGGTGCCAATGTAGTGGCAGCCGTGTTTATGTACCTCGCCTGACGCCCACGCCTTTTGATATCACCCGATTATTCCTGAAAATATAGTGCCATGGTCCACTTCGCTGCTTACAGATGCAAAAATGGGCACAGGAAAAATTAATCGAAGACAGATGACATTACATTTTACAGTAAGAAATATTTCTTATCGCTAATTCTACTAGATTACTGGATATAAATGAGAGTGAAATGATTCTTCGTTCTCAAGAAGCACTGGTATCAGCATCTAAAGGCTATAGTATTTGTCCACTTTCGTTGGCAAGTGAGACAGGGGAGGCCTCCGTTTTGCAAGTCAGAGTGTTGTTAAAATGTCATGAAACTAAGTAATTCTTTCAAATTTTTAAAAGAAAGAGAAAAAATCTTAAAACATCAGCCTATGCCACAAGTTATATCAACAGCTGTGTTACACAACATTTTGCACAGTAACACTATTCAGAGAATAGTTGATTGTCTAAACATCCATATGTTTGACACGTACTGTACATTGAGGACAATGATGTTCACAAATTAATAAAACTGATTTTAGTGGCAACAGACTACTTAGGGTATATCACATTAAGAAATTAATCACAGAGGAAGCTATTGGTACTAAAGAATGCAGTTGGCTAGGTTGATTGTACAGTACTTAAAAATTAGTAAAAAATTAATAGGGAAGTAAGTTTATGTATAGGAGGGTGTGGAAGTAGTACTATTATTTGCTAACAGATAATGACAATTTCACACATAAATTTTATCTTCACCATCAAAATTAACCAAATATTAGGTTAATGCAGTGATAAAGAAAAACGAAAAAAAAAAAAAGGTATTTTCTCTTCTACACCAACATATGACATTGTTTTATTCATACTCATGGCCAAATGTAGCACAATTTGTACAGCTAGGCAGAAAAAAAGTCATAATCTATACATACTTTTATATAATGATAAATATGCATACATAGATGTAACAGTGAAACAGAGACCTCAAGCTAAGAAGTGTTCCAATTGCATTACCATGGTGGGGGCAACGAGTGCGGGTGTTTCCATATGGCGGCCAAAGTCACACGCTCGATGTGGAGATAGCCCCTCCATTTTATAGAGCCCAGTGGCTATAGCTCATGATCAGAGTAATAATATGTGGAGGATCACTATATTATACCGGCTAGTGACAAATTACCATGGTTGGATTTGAGAAAAAATGTGTAACTAGTGATTATCGCAGATAATTATTTTTATAATATTAATATAAATTATGCAGTTGAAATCGCTAAGGAAGTAGTGATACAAGCTATGCAAAGCCACACAGAATACATCCCAAGTTCACGATCATACTGGCTGTGGCTCTACAGGACTTTGCCCTGGCTTAGGCTCAAAGGATCAGCAACATGACCCTCAGTATTTGAGTGTACTGGGTTTCCTTAGTAATCTTGTATGAGTTTTGGAGTTTTGACTGAAAAACAGAGATCGGAACATTAAAATCTGAAATACTTGAAGATCTACACGTACAATGTAAGAAAATCTCACAAAAGACTGCAAACTTTATACCTTAACGACTGAATAAGAAAACAGTTGTTGGGATATTGTAGGTCTGAGTGAGATCCAAAGAAGAAAAAAAAAAATTCAGTTCTAAGACAACAAGCATCAGTTTGACTACAGAGGAGGGCAAAATGAAAGAGTTTGTGGTGTAGGATTTCTAATTAACGGAAATCCTGCAGACAACATTGATAATTCAACAGTGTGTCTGACAGTGGTGCATGGACTGTGATTGGGCTAGACAAAAAACACACTCTATAAGTAATACAATTATATGCAGCGACTTCTCAAAGCTCAGAGGAAGAACAGAAATATTCCATGACGACATCTCCTAGATTATGGAAGAAAAGACGACCACATATACTAAACGCATGGAAGACTTCAATGCTAAAGTTGGCAAGTTGAATTATGGAGAAGCATGTATGGAAAAATTCGGAGTGGGAGAAACGAATGACAGAGGAGATATGGTGGTAAATTTTGTTGAAATCTATAAAGATGAGAATACCAAACACATTCTTTAAATATATATATATATATATATATATATATATATATATATATATATATATATATATATATAACTGGGAGAAAATGGACCTGGACAAGTCTAAATGGAAAACAATGAATGAAACTGACTTCATTACATCAAATAAGAATAACTCGATCATTAATGTGGCAGTTATCAACAAAGTATATATAGGAAGTGACCACAGATTGGTGGGTAACAGAGCCTGATTCAATTTACGGAGTGAAAGAAGCTGGTTAAAAAGATATGCCCGATAAAAGTAAGCGAAAACAAAGCAGCCATTCATATGGAAATAACGAACAGATTTCAGGCTTTAAGTTATGCTGAGTGTGACATACAGTAAGTTGAATGACCGACTAACAGAAGCGGCTAAGAGAATCAGTACATAGAGCAGAGAAGCTTAATACAGCCCAAGCCAACACGTATTCTGCAATGACCTTTTAGCTCATGAAAAAAAAAAAAGTAAAAAAGAAAGATGAAACAGAAGGAGCGGAATTAAATAAGCATATCGATAAGAGAAGAAAGCAAAAAAAGAAAAGCATTGATCAGATCAAAGAAACCTTCAAAAAAGGAAAAGGTCTGAAACAGGTCCGAAGTAAAATGACACTAGGAAAGCAACAAATTATATAAATGAAAGACAAAAACGATGAAGTCATGAAATGCAGAGATAAGATGGTGAAGAGAGTTGAGGAATATTACAAAAGAATGTATGCATACAAAAAATAATACCAATAGCTAACTTTGCAGTTGACGCACTTGAAATATCAGAGGTAACTCCAGATGCAGTAGACTTTTCTCTTAGGTCCATGAAAAGAGGGAGGGCACCAGGGGAAGATGGAATAGTAGCAGATTTACTGTCGGATGCAGGAGTAAAACTATAATACAGGTTCGCCCGCTTATTTATTCAGTGCATAAAGAAGAAAATTCCCAAAACATGGTGTAATGCAATAGTTTTTTGTTTTACAAAAAAAAAAAAAGGCGTTTCAAAAGATATTAGTAACTATCGACCCATTAGCTTATTACCAGTTGTTTGCAAATTCTTCACTAAAGTTCTTACGAGCAAAAAAAAAAAAAAAAGAAGAAGGAAAAAGAAAAATCAAATCTAGAAGAAAACCAGTCTCGTGAATAGGCAGGATTCCTTTTAGCACTCATTCGACTACTGATCATCTACACACCATGAATCACCTAACTGAGAAAACTACAGATTAAAATCAATCACTATGCTTAAGTTTTGTTGATTGCGGAAACGCATTCGACTCAGTGCAACCCATAGCCATAATTTCATTGCAAGAACAAGGAGTATATGAGAACATCGTAAAACTGCTCGAAAACATATACTGTATAAAGGGGGAACTGCTGCAGTTACATTACACAAAGACTTGCAAAAAAATAAATAAATAAATTGAGAAGGGTGTGCAACAGGGAGCTACAATTTCACTATCATTATTTACAGAATGCCTAGAAAGTATTTTCAGAGAGCTAGATTGGGAGAACACAGGAATAAACATACAGGGAGGAAACATTAACTATGTAAGATTCGCATATGATATTGTCCTAATCTTAGAAACAGTGGAGACACTGAAAAAAAATGTTAAATTACCTTAATACTCAAAGTTGGACTAAAGATGAACTGGAATAAAATCGGTTTAATTCAAATACACCAATGATTGCCATCAGAATAAGCGAAGACATTCTTGAAGACGTCGAGGAGTACATTTACTTGGGGTAAATACTAGTACAAACAAAAGACGCAGTTGGATGGAAAGCTGTAGCAGTTCTCTCTTTACATTTGTTTTCGAGCAGTTTTACAATGTTCTCATTTACTCCTGGTAATTGCTGTGTGCTGCACTGAGTCGAAAGACTTTTCGTAATTAACAAAACCTAAGCACAGCAGTTCCTTATAAGTTTTCTCAGTTAGCTTATTCATTGTGTGTAGGTGATCAGTAATCGAACACCCGCTTCAGAATCTTGCCTGTTCACGAGTGGTTGTCTCCGAGATCTATTGTCTTTCTGTTCATAAGGACTTTAATGAAGAGTTTGTAAACACAGGTAATAAGCAAATGGGTCTATAGTTGCTAAGACCTTTTAGTCACCTTACTTGTCGAGCAGAATAACTATTGCATTACACCATTTTTGGGGAGTTTTCTTCATATTTATTATACGCTGAGTAAGTGGGCGAACTTTTTTTGTACTTCTGCTCCTGCATCTGACAGTAAATCTGCTACTACTCCGTCTTCTCCTTGGACCTTCTCTTTTTTCATATGTTGAAGAAAAATGTTAACTTCGCCTGGTGTTTACTCAGGTATTTCACTTGTGTCAACTGAAAAGTTGGCTATTGGTGCTATTGTCTTTGGCGCATACAGTTCTTTGTAGAATTTTAAAACTCTCTTCACCATCTTATCTCTTCATTTAATGACTTCATTGTTTTTGTCTTTCAGTGATATAATTTGTTGCATTACTAGTGCCACTGCAATTCTGCCCATTTTCAGACGTTTGCCGTTTGTGATAGTTTCTTTGAACTGGACCATGTTTCTTTTTTTTCATTTCTCTGTCTCTTGGTGATAAGCTTTTTTAATTTTTTTTTTCTATTTCATCTGTCTGTTTATTCTCTCTCATCTCTTTTCTTCTTTTCATAAGCTTGAGGGTTGGTTTTGATAACTTATTGGCTTTGGTTGTATTAAGTTTCCCTACTACATCAGCTCATTCATTTAGCAATTTGTTAGTTTGTAATCAACTCACCAACGACACATTCATCATAACACAAGAGCTCGAAATGAGTTCGTTATTTATAATTGAAATGCTTCTCTGTTTTTGCCTACCTTTCTCGGGCATATCTTTTTATTTTTAATCAGCTTCTTTCTTTCACTTCTTAAACTGACTATATATATATATATATATATATATATATATATATATATATATATATATATATATATATATAGTGTGTATATATAAATATATATATATATATATATATATATATATATATATATATATATATATATATATATATATATATATATATATATATATATATATATATATATTGCCATTGCACAATTATATGCATATGTATTACCATTGCACAATTATATGCGTATGTCTGTTATACATACACATCTTACAAAATGTAATACAACAACCATTGCATTTATTCAAATATGTATACAACTTGTTTAATATGTAATATTACTGGATCATTGCTATTTACTATGAATGTTATATGTATACAATATTATAATCAATATTATATACTAATAGATTAGCATATGTCAATGATAATTGCTGTCGGAGGACCTCCAATGGCGTGTACCGAGCATATGTTAGGACTCCATATTATAATTACAAATCATAATAGATAGATAGATAAATAGATAGATAGAGAGACAGATAGAAGCAGGAAGTCAGATGATGAGAAGGTACTGTGTCTGCGAGAATCGAGCAATGCTAAACATGCTTACACACTCTTAACTCAGGGAATGCTTTATAGGCACACGACAGCGCCTCGTGACCATACACACACATACACACATACTCACACACAGGCTTCTAGAACTTTCCAACCACAGTGAACGCACGTGACACGACCCCTGCTACAACAGAATTTAGGAAAGAGAGCTCAGAAGGAGACAGGCCATAGAATCGGCAGGTACTAGGGAGAAAGGCTTAGCAACTTGGAAGAGAGAGAGAGAGAGAGAGCGAGACAGGGAGATAGCTAGCGGGACTCTACTTAACTTCACTCGTGTGTGAGAGACTTTGTTAATATTTCCAAGACAAATAAAAATAGTTCCATATTCTTCTTTATCTCTCCTGTCATTGCATGACAAATGGGAACCAAGATTATCAATGTACAAACAACTCAAGTAAAACAACCGCTCGTCCACAAGTCTAATATATATAGCTTCTCTACAAGTAACTACAAAGTCTTTTTAAGACATATATAGATAGATACATAGATATAGATATAGATATAAATATATATATATATATATATATATATATATATATATATATATATATATATAAGTAATCCCTCCACTATCCTATGTAATAGAGCCAAAGGCATGTCCGGAAAGTGGGTCCGTTCGAATAATGGGCTCCTGCCTCCTGGACTGGTACTTGTGGACCCTAACCCAGTCTAACTCAGAAAACCACCAACCTAACTGTCTAACGGACATGCATAGCACCTATTTAGGACCCTATTCACACAAGTAAGGAACAGGAAGTATGAAATAAATGAAAAGGAACCAGAGAATATTAAAAGAGAGTATGGAAAGTTTTGAGCAGTGTGCAGGGTACTTACAACACATCTGTGGATGTTCATTATGAAGGTTAACTCGCCTCCTCTAAGGCTCTGGCAGGGGTGAAAATGCTCTTGAAGCACGTACAGTAATCCATTGTAGTGCTGCACTTAATCCATTGCACTATGAGTTCTAATTGGTTAACACTACATTCTGTTCTTGATTGCACCACGCCACTTTCAACCGCCAGTTTCAGCAGCCAATTTACACTCTGTACTTAATCTTTGCACTCTGGATTATAATTTCATAACACTGTACAACACTGTAAATTCCAATGTGGTCTAGTGGTGAGGTATTGCAGTATATTTACTGTTCATTCACAAAAAAGAGCAAATGCAACATCCATTGCATGAGCGTCTAGTCAGAACGGTGGTTAGGTGGAAACTGGGGAGGGATGGGGGAAGGCGGGACGCATGCACTGAGAGTAAAGACAACTGTTTGGTGCTGTGCACCAATTTCAAAGTACGGTAGGAAAAAAATGTGATTTTATTTTTTTTAGCCATTTCGGGGTTCCAAAGGCCAGGCCCCACAATCTCCGGTAAGTGGGGAGTCCGGATGGTGGGCGTCCAGATAGCACAGGGATTACTCTATACCATATACCGTATGTACAGTATGTATATATATATATATATATATACATATATATATATATATATTGCATTCGCATCCCCAGACTGCCACAGGCTCCAACAGCAGTAGTCCAGTATAAGAAGGATTTTGCCCAGTGTTCTTCCTATGGTCAGCCTTAGGTGCACAGTACACAGGATCAGCTAAGGCATCGTGAATAAACAAGCTTCTTAAGTTCACTGTCTTTATTTTCCAAATAATTACACTTAATGCTTTCCAACTTCACTTCTCTCACAAGCACTGGAGCTATACAGACTCTTATTAACTGCTATTACACTTAATGCTTGACAACGCTTCACTGTTTTTACAAGTACCGTAAATAATCTTTACTAACTGTAATTTCACTTAATGCTTGCCAGCAGCACTGCACTACACTCAAACTGAATTGAAAACAGACTGAACTTGTTCTAGTCTCTTATGCATCCTTATAAATCCTTTTGAGATTCCGATGACTATTTCGATCACTTCAAATCCAACCTCAGATATTCCGATGATGCTTTTAATCGTCATTTTAAGAAACCTTTGTAAAATATTCACCATCAATCGCGATTACGCATCATAACAAAGAGGCTCGAGCATGATGTCACGGAATGGTTGCATTATGCGTGGCGGTACTGCATAGCTGGTCTGACTCATGGCTTTTTATAACTTTATTCTTGGCGAATATTTTTCTACAGCAGGGTATAAAATTTATATTTTTTGCATAATTTCAACTAGTCACTTTGACTTGTTATTTTCTTTGTTTTCCCTTTATGAACACACTACTATAAAATACTACTGTCCAGCTTCAAAATAACACCACAACCAGCATCATATCATAAAAATTGTATTTACACTGACCAATCAAAGAAAAACCTCGCGAAGTGAATGTTCGGCCGAGACTAAAATATAATTGTGCATCTTTACCTTTCACTTTACTGCACAAAGAAATGCAAAAAATACCATAATCTATATATCATTGTAAAGGTAATTTATTGTGTATTTGCATGGTTTAAACCAAATTCACATATCTTTACTCATTATTTTTTGCTGAATATTTTTCTCTGGCAAGGTATATAATTTTTGTTTTTCGCCTAATATCAACTCGTCATTTTGACATTTTATTTTCTTTGTTCTTTTTTTTAACATACTACGATAAAGTACAACTATTCAGCTTTATAATGACACCAAAACCAACAGTCTATCATGAATAGTTTATTTACACAGAGCGATCAAAGTAAAACATCGTGCCGCGAAGATGTGGGTCAGCATGAGTGGCTGACTCTAGCACAGACATAAGCTGCACAGCCCAGAAACCTAATAGGTTTCCTTGCTTCTCCAACATTCTAGTACATGCTGGTCCTGTACCTGGCCATAAAATGTAATATTACTGGATAATTGCTATTCACTATGAATGTTATATGTATAAAATATTATAATCAATATTATATACTAATAGATTAGCATATGTCAATGATGATTGCTGTCGGAGGACCTCCAGTGGCGTGTACCAAGCATATGTTAGGACTCCATATTATAATTACAAATCATAATAAATAGATAAATAAATAGACAGATAGATAGCTCTATGCGGGCCTGGGAATGGGAAATGATCTTGCAAGTTACAATGAGGAAAAGCTGACGACAGATTACGAAGTAGCCAGTCAGGAGATGATGCAGTTAGTTTGTCAGCGATACACCAGGTGAACAAAGCCTCGTGACCATACACACACATACACACATACTCACACACAGGCTTCTAGAACTTTCCAACCACAGTGAACACACGTGACACGACTCCTGTTTCACCAGAATTTAGGAAAGAGAGCTCAGAAGGAAGCTAGCCATAGAACAGGCAGGTAGTAGGGAGAAGGGCTTAGCAACATGGGAGAAAGAGAGAGAGAGAGAGAGAGAGAGACAGGAGGTAGCTTGCGGGACTCTACTTTACTCTTGACTCGTGTGAGAGACTTTGTTAATATTTCCAAGACAAATAAAAATAGTCCCATACTATTCTTTACCTCTCCTGTCATTGCATGACAAAAGGGAACCAAGATTATCTACTTACAAACTATTCAAGTATAACAACCGCTCGTCCACATGTCAAATATATATATATATATATATATATATATATATATATATATATATATATATATATATAATTTCTCTACAAGTTTATTACAAAGTCCTCTTTTATGACATAGCAACTACAATTACCAACTAGGAGACAACCAAACATATCAGTTTTCTTGGTGTACATAACACTATAAATTATTTAGCACACTGACTTAAATTACACAATTTAACAAGCAATTACTTAAATAAAATATTATAAAGAAAAAAACAGAAAAATTTATGCATAACTTACGAAATAACTATGCTCACAAACAGCAGGCAAACTGGCAACCCTGACTTGTACCGGAGCTAACTACTGTAAACATCGAGAAACATCGAGATGATTCTCGAGCACCTAACTGGCCATTCCCACTTCTTAACAACACACACACACACATACATATATATATATATATATATATATATATATATATATATATATATATTTATATACATACTGTACATACGGTATATGGTATACAGTAATCCCTGTGCTATCTGGATGCCCACCATCCGAACTCCCCACTTACCGGACATTGTGGGGCCTGGCCTTTGGAACCCCGAAATGGCTAAAAAATGTTAAAAAAAAAAAAAATCACATTTTTTTCCTACCGTACTTTGAAATTGGTGCACAGCACCAAACAATTGTGTTTACTCTCAGTGCATGCTTCCTGCCTTCCCCCATCCCTCCCTAGTTTCCATCTAACCACCGTTCTGACTAGACGCTCATGCAATGGATGTTGCACGTGCTCTTTTTTGTGAATGGACAGTAATTATACTGCAATACCTCACCACTAGACCACATTGGAATTTACAGTGTTGTACAGTGTTATGAAATTATAATCCAGAGTGCAAAGATTAAGTACAGAGTGTAAATTGGCTGTTGAAACTGGCGGTTGAAAGTGGCGTGGTGCAATCAAGAACAGAATGTAGTGTTAACCAATTAGAACTCATAGTGCAATGGATTAAGTGCAGCACTACAATGGATTACTGTACGTGCTTCAAGAGCATTTTCACCCCTGCCAGAGCCTTAGAGGAGGCGAGTTAACCTTCATAATGAACATCCACAGATGTGTTGTAAGTACCCTGCACACTGCTAAAAACTCTCCATACTCACTTTTAATATTCTCTGGTTCCTTTTCATTTATTTCATACTTCCTGTTCCTTACTTGTGTGAATAGGGTCCTAAATAGGTGCTATGCATGTCCGGTAGACAGTTATGTTGGTGGTTTTCTAAGTTAGGCTGGGTTAGGGTCCATAAGTACCAGTCCAGGAGGGAGGGGCCCACTATCCGGATGGACCCACTTTCCGGACATACCTTTGGCTCTATTACATAGGATAGTGGAGGGATTACTGTATATAATATATATATATATATATATATATATATATATATATATATATATATATATATTTATATCTATATCTATATCTATGTATCTATCTATATATGTCTTAAAAAGACTTTGTAGTTACTTGTAGAGAAGTTATATATATTAGACTTGTGGACGAGCGGTTGTTATACTTGAGTTGTTTGTACATTGATAATCTTGGTTCCCATTTGTCATGCAATGACAGGAGAGATAAAGAAGAATATGGGACTATTTTTATTGTCTTGGAAATATTAACAAAGTCTCTTACACACGAGTGAAGTTAAGTAGAGTCCCGGTAGCTATCTCCCTGTCTCACTCTCTCTCTCTCTCTTTTCCAAGTTGCTAAGCCTTTCTCCCTAGTACCTGCCGATTCTATGGCCTGTCTCCTTCTGAGCTCTCTTTTCTAAATTCTGGTGTAGCAGGGGTCGTGTCACGTGTGTTCACTGTGGTTGGAAAGTTCTAGAAGCCTGTGTGTGAGTATGTGTGTGTATGGTCACGAGGCACTGTCGTGTGCCTATAAAGCATTCCTTGAGTTAAGAGTGTGTAAGCATGTTTAGCATTGCTCGATTGTCGCAGACACAGTACCTTCTCATCATCTGACTTCCTGCTTCTATCTGTCTCTCTATCTATCTATTTATCTATCTATCTATTATGATTTGTAATTATAATATGGAGTCCTAACATATGCTCGGCACATGCCACTGGAGGTCCTCCGACAGCAATTATCATTGACATATGCTAATCTATTAGTATATAATATTGATTATAATATTGTATACATATAACATTCATAGTAAATAGCAATGATCCAGTAATATTACATTTTAAACAAGTTGTATACATATTTGAATAAATGCAATGGTTGTTGTATAACATTTTGTAAGATGTGTATGTATAACAGACATACGCATATAATTGTGCAATGGTAATACTGCTAGGTTATACATTACATATTGAGTTATCCCTTTAGTAATGTCTAATATTTCACCTAACTTGTATGATGATACTGGTAATACAGAATTGTGGTATAGTTGTATGACTTATAACATTGTAGTAGCATTGTGGTAATATATAATTGTAACATTTTATGAATTGTTACAAAATATTGTGGTAATGCATAATTGTGTTGGCCTTATAATTGCAGTTACATTTGTTAATGCAACTATTACATAAGTGTCTTGGCCTTATAATTGTAGTTAAAGTTACATAAAAGTTACATCTTGTTAATGCGACTGTTACATAATTGGCAAAGTGTAACATAATGCAGTCGTTTGTCGTTACATAATTGTTACATATCGTTTGTAGTTACATAATTGTAGTTAAAGTTACATTAAAGTTACATCTTGTTAATGCAACTGTTACATAAATGGTACATATTGTTTGTAGTTACATAATTGTAGCAAGTGTAACATAATGCAATCGTTTGTCATTACATAATTGTTACATATCGTTTGTAGTTATGTAATCGTAATAATTGCAGTCCTGACATATGTGAGCTTACTCTATTACTTTTTCTTTCTTTCTTTCTTCTTTTTTTTTTTTTTTGTATGTATTGATTTTCTATAGATTGTTTGTCTTCGTTTGTCTACGCTTTTTCTGTGTTGTTCATGGTTGCATAATTGCTGGTTAAATCCTTGGGACCCTTTTTTAAGGTTTAGTTTATATTGCACAGATATTACTGACAATGATATTATATAGTCCCATATTTTGTTATTTTATATAAAAAAAAATATATATATACACTATATACAGTATTAACTATATACACTGACTTGTTGTTCACTTGTACCTATCGTGGGTAATATGTGTGTCAGCACTGTGTGGAAATCATTGTCTTCACGATTGTGTTGAAGATGTTCACTCTTGCTAACGTCATTTGTGTTGGCCATTTTTTTCCTCTAGTTTACCTTGTAACTTAATTTATATGTTTCCACTAGGTAGCTTTAATTAATAAATGTTTAATACAGTTCTTTTAATCGCTCACTGAGTAACTGTGATGATATATTTTCTTTATCACTTTATAGATATAATAATGTATAGCTGTATGTATGAAACACGTATTTTATGTAGGTATTAATGGTAACACTCGTTGCTAGTAAATAAATGTTATAATAAATGAATGAATATATACATTGTAGAATATTTATTGTTGGTGATTATTTAGTGTTTGAGTTATGCAGATAACTGAAGTAAGTATGTGTATTTAAGCTGTAACTATACAGCACGTTTTATATGTTTGTGCAGAGGCTTATTGTCTATCACTGTGTATTGTATAAATGAAGTAACTATGTAACTCACTAATTTTTACCGTGGTGGGAATGGTGTTAGTGATGGTGCAGGTGGTGAGTTGACTGACGTGGCGTCTTTTCAGCAAGCACGCATGATGATGTCGACTTCCCACACTGGTAGCTGTGGTGAGTAAATGAGTAGCGATGAGTAACTTGAGTGAAGATGAGTGAGTAGGATAAGTTGTGAATATGGACTTGGTATTTGCTTCGTTGTCTTGACCTCTTCACTCCTGCGTCAGCGGTGGAGGTTGGGTGGATGTAGCAGAGAGAGGAGGGTGAGGTCTGGTAGTTGCGAGTTATGAGTCGTGTCTCATTCTTCGTTTGTTTGTTTTGTTTTTCTTTGTTGATGTTTTCTCGGTCCTTTTTTCTTGTGATTTACTCGTTGTGGGATGAAGACTGCCACTATTTGTAGGTGCGTGTAGAAGATTATACAGACAACTCGTAGAGTTATTACTTGTAGTCGATTGTAGATGGTTGTAGTTCGTTGGTTCGTCGCAGAAATTTCAAGATTGTTTGTATCAGTACTTTGTTAAACTACTTGCAAGGCGTCCTGTGACCTCTTCACCTCTACATCAGCGTGATGATCGGGGAGACGGAGGGGGCTGGTTGGAGAGAATACTATCAGGAGCTAGTTGTGAGTTGTTGATTGTAAGAGGTATTCTTGTTTTCAATCTTGATATTTTGTAGGAATTCACTGTTGATTCGTAGATGAGGTTCGTATACTTTCGCTGCTACCAAATGTCTAAAAAAGACTTTGAAGTTACTTGTAGAGAAGTTATATATATTTGACTTGTGGATGAGCGGTTATTATACTTTAGTTGTTTACTATGTTGATAATCTTGGTTCCCATTTGTCATGCAATGACAGGAGAGATAAAGAAGAATATGGGACTATTTTTATTTGTCTTGGAAATATTAACAAAGTCTCTCACACACGAGTGAAGTTAAGTAGAGTCCCGCTAGCTATCTCCCTGTCTCGCTCTCTCTCTCTCTCTCTCTCTCTCTCTTCCAAGTTGCTAAGCCTTTCTCCCTAGTACCTGCCGATTCTATGGCCTGTCTCCTTCTGAGCTCTCTTTCCTAAATTCAGGTGTAGCAGGGGTCGTGTCACGTGTGTTCACTGTGGTTGGAAAGTTCTAGAAGCCTGTGTGTGAGTATGTGTGTATGTGTGTGTATGGTCACGAGGCGCTGTCGTGTGCCTATAAAGCATTCCTTGAGTTAAGAGTGTGTAAGCATGTTTAGCATTGCTCGATTCTCGGAGACACAGTACCTTCTCATCATCTGACTTCCTGCTTCTATCTGTCTCTCTATCTATCTATTTATCTATCTATCTATTATGATTTGTAATTATAATATGGAGTCCTAACATATATCTATATCAATATCTATCTATCTATATACAGTATATATATATATATATATATATATATATATATATATATATATATCCCATTGGAGCCCAGTGTCCAGAGTATTGGACAGAACTGGGAATTTTCAAACCTTAAAGTAGGGAACCCCCGAATAGGGACCTATGAGTTTCGCAACTATGAGCCAATAAGACGAGGGCGGGACTC
>NC_136983.1:36059333-36089333 GCF_032717465.1 Coenobita brevimanus | reverse complement strand
AGTAGGGATAGGCCGGTCTTGCAGTGGACACTCAAATGGCTGAGATGAGATGAGATTTTATATATATATATATATATATATATATATATATATATATATATATATATATATATATACAGTGCTCAAGAAAAGTATTGCACGCCCGGTACCCCTCCTACAAAACAAACCTTTCAACTATGGAAAAAACATGTAAATAATGCATTATAATTACCTTTAATGCTTGGTAGGATTTCCTTTGCGCTTCTTCACGGACCTGAGACGTCGTGGAAGTGAAAAGGCGAGGTTCCTCAGGTGCTGGGGTGATATACTTCCCCAGGACTCACGAATGGCTGCTTCCAGTTAGCCAGAGAGCTCATATCCTTTCCTTGGAGATTCTTCTTTACGAGGTATAGAGGTTTTCTATCAGGTTGATGTCGGGGCTATTGCCTGGCCAGTCTTTCATGAAGGAGACCTCACAGTCACGAAGCCAGTTGGTGACAGATTTGGCGTTATGACAGGTGCAATGTCCTGCTGAAACACTGGTGCACCTGTGAGCTCGAAGGACTCAGGTAAATGATCACAAAGCAGCTCCAGGTACTGGTTCACTCTGCAGTTCCTGGGAAGCACAACAAGCTTCCCCAACCCCTTACCAGAGAAACAACCCCATACCATTAGTGAATCAGGGTGTTTAACTGTGTTCTCCACGTAACAGGGATCAAGCGGGTCACTACCTCTGCGCTGGTTCAAGCACACGTCTCGATTACAGGTAACAGTAAATGTTGCCTCATCAAACCACAACACTGACAACCATTGGTCCTCACCCCAGGTAAGGTACTTGTTAGCAAAGGCAAGCCTACGAAGTCGCTGGTTACGTGTAAGAAGAGGCTTTCTCACAGGCCTGTGGCTTGTGTAACCAAGTTCATAGACTCTTCAAGAAACAGTGCACACTGAAACCTTCCCAAACACATCCGGGTTGCTCTCCTTAATTCTCCTTGCAATCACACAAGGATTAGACTCCACTGCACGTTTTAGCACATTAACAGACCTTGGAGAAGTTTTCCTGGGCCTACCAGACCGTGGTTTCTTTGTAGGAATGTCACCATTATTTTCCACTCAGTAACGGGCACACCATCTCCACGCTGTCGACCAAGCCAAACCAACCAAATCACTAATTTCCTTCGTGAGGTGGCCTGCCTCCTTTAGAGCAATAATCTGTGATATTATTTCACTAGACAATTCACGGGTAGGGGCCATATTAACCCGCCCCGTCCCGACGACGTATGGGTACGTCACCACGATTTGCATTTGCCAGTCCCGGCGACGTACCAGTACGTCGTGCAATTGCAAGGTACCTAATTTGCACAATTTTCAATTTTCGCACGTGATTTTTCGTATGTATACACGGGACACCTTCCTCTATTCCTGTACAAGATACCAAGCAGGGACAATGCCTTACACTGCATAACCTCCCCCCTCCCCCCCTCACGCCATTGTCTTGGCAAAGGACCTGTTACCAGTGACCTGGCTAGTAAAGTTATTCAGGGCCAGAGTGATTCCCCAATCGATGACAATGTTGAGGACAATGTTTACATAGCATTAGAAGAAGAAACAGCCAGAAATAATGATCAGGTAGTGTGGCAAAAATAGGTCAGGTATGGTGATTAGTTAGTGAGTGAAACAATGCTTATAATGCCTTTATTACTGCTTGAAAACCAATATACTGTCATACTACATATACATTCGTACCAAGTAAATAAATAAATACCGTTTATGAGTGGATAAAATAGTTACCCTCCCATAGAACTCGTTTTCTTTGGTGCCAGCATGTTAGAAAACCCACTCAGGTAAGGAGGAACTCCTACCTGGATTGGGCACTTTAAACCTCAGGTGAGCGATTTCTCTATGAATGTTCGATGTTTCTCACCAAAAGCGAAGGTTTTAGCCAAAAAAAAAAAATTCGAAAATACCTCGGGACTGGGGGATGTCGGAGGTGCAGAAAACCTCGGGACGTGACGGGTTAAAGTAGCGAAAGCCAAAACACTGCGGGTCACTAGGTAAAAAATGGCACAACAGGAGAGGGAGGAGTGGCCAAGTTCCCCTCTCTCACGCAGCCCGCAGGCAACTGAGGCGCCAGCCAACCAGCATGCAGTAAGGCCTCATTCTGCTGTGACATCATATTGGTGCCCAAAACTTCTGGTTAAATTTTTTCTCCAAAAAAAGGGTGATTCTATTTTTGCCAAAAGTATTGCGCGCCTTGACATAGGCGCACAATACTTTTGTCAAGCACTGTATATATATATATATATATATATATATATATATATATACTGTATATGTATACATATATATATATATATATGTACAGACGTCGGAATAAGTCTGTTTCCTTTTCCGTGTTTGTAACACTGCTCGATGGAGAGGTATCCCCTTGTCCTTCCCTCCTCATAGTCCCACACTCCCACCCAACCCCCCCACTTGTCTCTCCGACCCCATGACTCCACCCGGTACCCTCCATACTCTCGCTCACAGCCAGGTAGGGGTTTCTGTACTTCAAGCACCATCTAAATTACGTGTAGTCCGAACAACTAATAAAGGAATAGTACAGAATATATCATAAACCAAGTTAGGAAAGCGTTTACTACACTGTGTGTGTGTGTGTGTGTGTGTGTGTGTGTGAGAGAGAGAGAGAGAGAGAGAGAGAGAGAGAGAGAGAACAAATCTATCCATCTATCTATCTATAGCCCGACGCCTTAATCTCGCAAAGGGTGGCCGCAGACAAAACGCCTCCAAGTCACTGTCACCCACCATTTGACTCCCCTCCCCCCAACTCACCCCCCCCTCCCTCATATACCTCTCAACTCCATCCCTCCACCTCATCCTCGGTCTACCCCTCCATCTCCCTCCCTCCACCTCACCTACATACACCCTCTTAGTCAGTCTTTCATTCTCCATCTGCTGTGATTAAATGTTGCGGTAGTAGACACCTCTTTTACACACACACACACACACATACAGAGAGAGAGAGAGAGAGAGAGAGAGAGAATGAGAGAAAGAGAGTGGAGTTACAAGGAAAAGTTAGGATGTTAATGACTATGCAGTCCATACCGTGGAGATTCTTCTTGTTTGCCTGGGAATGCATATCTAGTTCACATTTATTCTAGTGTAAGATCCTGCCGATGAATCCCTTAAACTTCTCTACTGTAGTGTTAACAACGTCCATGTTGAGTCAGATCCATGTGAAGCAGATCTTGCACGTGAAAATGTTTTCACGTAATTCTGCTGGTATATTTTCTCATTTACAGCTTCCAGCCATGGTTGTGTGCCGAGTCCGTGTTAAGAGTAAGGAACTTTCTATGTAATGACTGTGAAACCCATTCAGATTTTAAACACTTTAATGAGCTGACCTCGTAGTCTACGAGTTTCTACTAAAAAAGTCCCACAGCCCTCAGGCGAACCTGATACCTTAGTCTCCTGAACTCTTTTTAAGTCGACGTATGTCTTTTTCTAAAGACCAAAATTCCACAGCAAGTCAGGAAGTGGCCGTATTAAGGAGATATAGACTGTGAGAACAATCTCTTCATTCCGAGACAGAGAGAGAGAGAGAGAGAGAGAGAGACTTGGAATGGTGAGAACAATCAGGAGAATTACTGATAAAAAAAAAAAAAAGTGAGTGAGATGAGAAACTGAAGCAGAGAAGAGGAAAATACGCGGGTGAAAAAAATGAACAATGTTAAAGAAGTGACATAGGGACGGATGCACGCGCACACACACACACACACACACACACACACACACACACACACACACACGCTTGCCATTTGGTAGACGGGAGTTCGCTCCTCGCTCAGGTTGCGAAAAGTTTCATTGACGAAGTGGGTGGTTACTGTCCCCCTTGAGCAAGGGGACGGGTGTGTGCGTGTGTAAAGGTCACAGCCTTGCCCTTTGATCGGACTATATGAGCTCTCAGCTACCTTCTGGGAGGGTAAAAGCTAACGATCACGACCATCAAGTGATCCTGACCGACCCTGTGAATTACACACACACACACACACACACACACACACACACACCGACTCCGCTCTTTCTTTACCCCTGCACAATTGTTGACTCTATACAGGGGTTTTATCCGCCCCTGTGTGGAGTACAACTCTCATGTGTGGGGAGGCTCCCCACATACAGCTCTTCTCAATAGGGTGGAGTCAAAGGCTTTTCGTCTCATTAACTCTCCTCCTCTTACTGACTCCCTTCAACCTCTGTCTCTTCGCCGTACTGTTGCATCTTTATCTCTTTTCTATCGCTACTTTAATGGTCACTGCTCCTCTGAACTGTCTGCTTGCATTCCTCCACCTCTACGACGGGCGCGTAGCTCCCGTCTGGCAGCAAACTCTCATCCCTTTTCTGTTCAACTCTCTAATGCAAGAGTTAACCGTTACTCCCAGTCTTTCATTTATGCAACAGGTCAGCTCTGGAACTGTCTCCCTCTGTCTGTATTTCCTGCTGCCTATGATCTCCAGTCTTTCAAACGCAGTCTGTCCAGGCATCTCAAAATAATCGGATCTTGAATTTGGCTCTCTATTGTATTTTGTTTTTCTCTTGGAGGGAACTGTTACTGCGGGCTCATGGCCTTTGGTTCCTTCTTCCTCGCATAAACACACACACACACACACACACACACACACACACACAAACTCACAAACGCACACTTTCTGAATATTTGTCGACCTATCTGTCTGTGCCTGCCTGTGTACTGCCTCTCCCCCCCTCTCTCTCTCTGGATCCTTTGTCTCATCCCCAGTGTCTTTTTCCCTCCTTCCCCTTTCTTTATAGCTATCTGCTCAGTCCCTACCTCCCTCTCGCTTTCCTTTCCCTCGTCTGTCTCCCTCTCTGTCACTCCCTCCTTACCTCAGTCTTCTTTCTCCCTCCCTGTATCACAACTTTGTCTTACTTTTTGTCATCTGTCATATGTGTTACCTTTTTTCTTCCATTACTCTCTTCGTGTTTCGTTTCTTGTACTAAATCCATTTCCTTCACTGCTTTCTTTCCCCAGTAATAACTGCATGCTTCTTTTTCTCTCTCCTCTCTCCGTCTCTCCCTGTCACCCGAAATCTCTTCTTTCATTCCGCTCTTCCCACTGTCTTTCCCTCTCTTCCCCCTTCCCTCTCCCTCCCTCCCTCTCCCTCCCCTTGTCTTCCCTTCTTACCATTCCCCTCCTCTTTCTTGCCCTAAAAATTAACCTATTTTATTCCCACCCATAATCTCTACTTTCTCTCCGCAAATTTCTCTAATTTCTCTGTTTCTCTCCCTCCCTTTTTACTTGAATGTCATTCGTTCTACGCAGCCTCAATGCTTTCGTCTTATCCGGCTTAGTTCTTTCCCTGTGTCCTTGCCAGAATAACACACTTTCTTCCTCCTCCCTGTTACCTTGTCTCCTTTTCTAATTTTTCTCATTATCGTTCTCAGTATTCCGTTCCGTAGCTGTCTTTCCCACTTTCTCCTTTTGTTATCCCTATTTCTATATTTGCTCCCTTCCCATTTTCTCTCAGCTGTCTCCCCTTTTGTTTCTACTTCCCTGTCTCCCGGCCTTTCTTTTCACATCACCCTTTTCTCTTTCCCTTTCACATTGCTTGTATCTCATGTCACCTCTCACTGTCTCTTCTTCTTACTCTCTGTCTCTTAACTCTCGTTGTTCTCTGCTTGCCTCTCCCCTTTTTGTTTTCTCCGTAACTGCCCTCTCATTTCTCATTTTTCCACTCGCTTTCCCTCTCCGCCTTTTGCTCCCTGTCTTTTAACTCTCTCTCTCTCTCTCTCTCTCTCTCTCTCTCTCTCTCACACACACACACACACACACATACACACACACACACACACACACACAGTGTAGTAAACCTTTTCCTAACTTGGTTTATGATATATACTGTACTATTCCTTTATTAGTTGTTCGGACTACATGTAATTTAGATGCTGCTTGAAGTACAGAAACCCCTACCTGGCTGTGAGCGAGAGTATGGAGGGTACCGGGTGGAGTCATGGGGTCGGAGAGACAAGTGGGGGGGTTGGGTGGCAGTGTTACAAACACTTTAGTCCACGGAAAAGGAAACGAACTTATTCCGACGTCTGTACATATATATGACGTGCAACTGCGAAGGACATGTCTATATGCAGAATTTCACGATCTTTCTTCTGTGAAAGTTTCGAGCTGATGCGTCCAATAGTTTTTGAGTAAATAAAAAAAAAATACAAAAATTACCTAAAAACGTCGGATTTGTTTATTATTTCATATGTTGTTACTGACACTGTAACAAACATGTATGTAAATTCTATCCAGTGCTTCAGGATGGCCCTGAAGCGCTTTCCACTCATAGCTTGCCAAAATATGGGGTATTCATGAACCTCTGATGAACGCCAATAGTGTCTCATGGTTGGCTGTTCACAAATCCCCATAAGAAAGTATAATACAAGGAACTAAGCCATTTCCTCTTCATTGCAGAGGTACCAAACATCTAGTGCAGTCCCCAGAAACGTGGCATATTTTTTTGTTTCGACCGTCAGGTAGGTGAGCAACTCCCTGGTAAAAAAAAAAAAGTTGAAAGTATTGGAGTGGTGTTGCTGGTGCTGCCACTCTCAAACCTGGGGTTTCAGTGAAGGTGCCAGCATTGGGTGTAAATGATCCAGAACTCCAAGCTTCCTCCTGATGGTCACAACATGGGGAAATGCTTGGCTGAGTACATGTGTGGTGCACACGACCCCGAGACAGACAACTACCTCTTGGCCACCCACCACTACCTCGCCTATGCCCATGCCAGCCTCATCTTTGTGGCAAGGAGGGAGATGGTGATGATGATTGTGTTGATAGCTGGGTGGATGAAGGTTCAGGTGATCCTGGTGATGGAGATGGTTGTGGTGATGGTTGTGATGAAGATGGTTGTGTGGTGATGGTTCTGGTGGTGATGATTGTGTTGAAGATGGTTGTGGAGGAGATGGTTGTGACGGTGCTGCTGCTTATGATGATGATGCTTGCTTATACTCAGGGGGAATGAAGTCTGAAGGGGACAGTGACTTTCCAGATTTAAGATTATATGGAAATATCTTGGATGGGTGGTGAGAGGCAGGCAGGTTGAAGTGTGGTGAGAGTGTAGGGTGAGTCTGAGGGGAAAGGGGTCAGTGTTTGCGGTGTGGGAGTGAAAGATAGGTGGCGATAATGTGGTTCAATCTGGGTCGGGGTGGTTTCAGTAGTGGCAGGACTGGTGGTGGTGATGGCAGTGGTGTCGGGGGTGATAGGACTGATGGCAGGGATGGTTGTTGTTTGCAAAGTGATGGCATAGGTGCCAACTGCTGTTGGAGTGATGGCAGTAACAGGAGTAGTACTTATTCACCAGTGGTGTCAGTGGTGAAAGGAGTGTCGGTAGTGATGGTGCTGCTACTACTCTCTGTTGTGCTTAATCACTGTGGCCTTGACTGTGGGTTTGCGCTTATCACTCCTTGGGTCAGATTTCCTCCTCGCTTTCATGCTCCTCACTCTCCTGCTCCTCACTCACTGACTCAACATATTCACTGTCTGTTTCACTACCACTACTTTCCTCATTCTAACTGCCACTGAACAAGTATATCATGTGTTCTTTTTCAGATAACCCCTTGCGAGGCATTTTTCTGGTAGTGTAAACTGCAGGGTAACTGTATAAATCAATTTCGAATACTCAGATCTGGCTTTCTCTGAAAATATATAAGAAACACTTATAAACGTTCTTCACAAGCACACTGCACTATATATAACACAATATCATTATAAACGTGTAAGGTATGGACAGTGCAGTAGTAGTCAAATGTGGGTTTAAATGCCCAGCTGTGCACTCACTCACCCTCCCAGCCTGACTGACGGAACAATACTTAGCTACATATAGGTTGCTTACCCTTCTGATAAGCTCCCGGCTGTTGCCATACATTTCCCCCTGGACCTGGCAACCCTCAGCTTTGATTCAACCATATTTGATGCAAATCCATCCACAGAAAAAGTTTCAATTACTATTTATAGGGAAGTTGCGTCATTGGTTACTCTTCAGATTACAAGGATTATGACTCGAATTGCGTATTCTTGCGCGAGGGGGTTAAAATCACTGTTTATTACATAGAATAAATCCAAGTTGCAGTTTGGCTTTGTTTCTGCGGGTAGCATAAGTTCCTCCATCACTTTGATTGCACATACTGCACACTGATTACTTCCTAGTATCTTGAGTAAGGATGGCTCTTGCTTCCAGTGATTCTGCAATGAGTTTAGTGCTTTGTGTAAGGTTTCAATATTTCTCACAAGTTCTTGAAGTCATTTTCATTGTACATCTAATTAGTAAACCATTACTCTGCCCATTCATACGAAATGAATCTGCATATCTTCTCCAAAGTCTTCCTTGTTGTAGGTATAAAAATGAATGCAAGGATAGTAAGAATTGCTCTTGACTTCCACCTTGCATTACTGATATTTGGAATTTTATGAAAGCTAACCAAAGGAAAATGCTCTTTTTCTTCAGAAAATCTAAACGCTCGTGTTAAATGGTACAAAAAACTTCATGTCATATCTCCATTCTTACTTCTCGAGGATCTCTTTTGTTCCATTAACAAACTGTGATTTTAGTTTTTCATAATTCTTTTTAGCTGAAACATAAATGGATATTCGATGATTGGAGAACTGGTGTTAGCACCAAGTTCTTCGTCCATCACCAAATGGAGAATCCTGTCCAGAATGTGATGCTGACAATCGATAAATTATGGTTTGTTGAAACTCTTTTCCGAGAACATTTGTTGTAATCTGACACCAACTCTGCTCTTTTTTCCACTATTAACACTAGTTGTATCAGCAGTGATCATTTTTATTGTATACTGTATAACTTATTATTATCAATAACTTTTGTAATTCCTTCAGCAATAATTTTAGCCATGCCATTTTCCAAATGCAATGCATCCACTTTTATTTTGGTTCTTTCATTTTTAAGTAGTACTACCAGCTACTCATTTTCATCAATCCGCTTTCCATCAAAATGTAAAGACCATGATTCCAACTGTATCTTTTCGATCTTTTCCCCACAAACATATGAGTAATGGCCCAATTCTGGAAAATATTGGATTCGTTATGTTTATAACGGATTATGTAATGCTGAAAAAGGATTTATATTGGCCCAATGCACGATTTACATTATCAGAGAGTATTACCATGCATGATCTGGTTCCATATTGGCCCAATACATGCTTCAAGATACTGGATGTTTAGGAATTGGATCTTTATTGGAACAATATATGATTATCAATATCAGGCAGCAGTGAATACCAAACACCGAAATCAATGGATATGGCTTACCTATATACACTCTTGTGTAATATAAGCATAAAGACGGCTTCTTAAAAATATATATAATAGAATAATATATTAAAATTTCATTGACTGGGATTCGAACCTGCATCATTACGTTGAGTCAATTACATCTGTATCCAGTAGACCAACATGTCTCATTTCCATGGACTTGAGAGGAGATATTTCCTGTTTTTATTTTTGCTCAGCGACTTTATATTTGACAGTATATTCTTATTTTATATAAATATTGTCTTATTAATCTGGTTAAGCTGCTGTCAGTACCCAGTATCATGCATAAAGTTAATTACCATTCATCACAAACCATATTCTCACATATACAAACAACAAAATGTCAATATTTGGAATGGCAGAATATTCCAAAACCAAATATGTACTTTATGTATATTTTATGGAACTCTTTGCTTCAGTTATAAGGATAATATTTTCTGCTATACTGTTTCTACTTAAATTGGCATCTTTCTTGAATAATGCGTTATAACAGAATTTAATGCATTAGACTATGCTGACAGTCACAATCGAAGATAGACAGGGTGTCGTTAGAGCCCTATTATTGTCTTATTCTGCCATTAAGCTAAGTGAAAAAAAAAGCTATAAAAGGCAGGCTATTGTTATGAAGGGAGATTTTGCCAGTTAGGTAGTCCAGAAGCATCTACATATTTCCTGATGTTACGGTAGGCTGGTTTTGGCATTGGTGCGAGTCAGAGTTGCCAGTTAGCCTGCTGTTTGTGAGCTTATTTCATAAGTTATGCATATATTTTTTTGCTCTTTTTCTCTATAAAGTTTTATTTAAGCTACTGCTTGTTGAATTATGTAATTTAAGTTCGTATGGTAAATGATTTAGTGTGTTATGTAATGTAAGTCAACACTGGCATGTTTTGGGCTGTTTCCGAGTTGGCAACTGTAGCCCGTCGAGAGCATACTCATAGAATATAGACGTTTCTAGAACAACGCAAGCTTCTTTAAAGATGGGGTAGATTATTACGAATTAATTGGGTTTCAGGTCAGTTTGTGTGAAATGCAGTCGGTTTTGGTGTAGTGCAGTGTCAGTGAAGATTGTGTACTGTCAGTACTTACAAAAACAGTGGCAAAGAGTGATGAGTTATTGAAGTTTGTATATCATTGGAAGTTGATAAAACAGTGAAGTGTCAAGCATTAAGTGTAATAACTGTGAAGTGTTGTTAAGCATTAAGCGTATTAGCAGTTAGTAAAGTGTGTATACCTCCAGTGCTTGTGAGACCAGTGAAGAGAAGTTGCAAAGCATTAAGTGGAATTATTTGGAAAATAAAGACAGGAAACTTTAAGGAGCCAGTGTTTATTTTTGCCTCAGCTAATCTTGTGTACTAGACACCTAAAGGCTGCCCATAGGAAGAACAGCTCACTAGGCAACGTCCTTCCTGTACTGTACTACTGCTGTTGGAGCCTGTGGCAGTGTGGGGACGGGGACGTAACACCGGTGTCAGGAGTGTGGGATTATTATTTCGGGGCTGCAGTGAGGCTAATCTTCGACATGGAACAAGAAGGTCTCCAGACAAGAGGCCAAGCTAGATAGGAAGAGGCATCACTGGGTGGAATTATGAAACTATTACATCATATATACAGGCACAGAATGAAAGACAGGAAAAGCTCGAAGAAGTAGTATAGGCACGAGGTGAGCTACTGAAGGCAAATATGGAACTGCAAAAGGCACAACGTGAGAAACAAAAAGAACGATATGAGAAGTTCAAGAGGCATCAGAAGAGCAACAGAGGGAAGTACAAACGAGGATGCAAGGACAGCTAGATGCATTCATGGGGGAAATAAAGGAACAACAGCAACAGCTTAACCCCCCCCATCCCAACGTTTTCTGGGCGGTGGTATGCCCCAGTCCCAACATTATTGGACCTTTTTTTTTTTTTTTTTTTTTCGCTCAATCATCCGCTTTTGGTGAGAAGCATCGAAAATTCATAGAGAAATCGCTCATCTGAGGTTTAAAATACTCGATCCAGGTAGGAGTACCTCCTTACCTTACAGGGTTTTCTATCAGGCTGGCTGCAAAGAAAACGAGTTCTATGGGAGGATAACTATTCCACACCACTCATAAACGGTATTTATTTATTTATTTGGTACGAATTTATATGTAGTACGAGAGTATATTGATTTTCAAACGGTAATATAGGCATTAATAAGCATTGTTTCACTCACTAACTCATCACCATTCGTGACCTTTTTTTGCCACATTACCTGATTATCATTTCTGGCTGTTTCTTCCTCTAATGTTTGTCCTCCACATTGTCATCGATTGGGGAATCACTCTGGCCCTGAATTTCGTACCGTGGCATGACATGGCTTTACTGGCCAGGTCACTGATAACAGGTGACTTGCTGAGAAAAGGGCATGCAGGGGTTGGAGGAGGTCATGCTGGGTAAGGCATTGTCCCTACCTGGTATCTTGTAGAGGAAGGTGTCCCGTGTATATGTGCCAGAAATCACTTGCGAAAATTGAAAATTGTGCAAATTAAATTGAAAATTGTGCAAATCAGGGACCTTGCAATGTTGCCGCGTTAATTTACGTCTCCGGAATATGAGTGCACATCATGTGAGGACGTGAATTCACGTCTCCGGGACGGGGCGGGTTAAGGAGGAAGTAGATGCCAAGACAGAGCAGCAGAAGTATGAGGTAAGCAATAATGTGATGGAGTGTAAACTGCATGTAGATGACAAGTTGAAGACAATCAGTGAGGAAATAGCAACAGAGTGCAAACATGTAGACGACCACTTGAAGACACTTAGTGAGAAAACAGTGATGGAGTGCAAACAGCACGTGGACAACCAACTGAGGATTAGTGAGGAAATAGTGACAGAGTGCGGACAGCATGTAGATAATCAGATGAAGCATGCAATTGATCATGTTAAGAAAATTAGTGTGAAAATGGAGGCCGTAGAGAAATAATGCACTGATGAGCCTCAAGTTCATGTACAGGGGGCATGTGAAAGGACTGGACAGTGTAGGGTGAATCTTGACGGATCCCAGGCATCTAAAGGTAGCATTACAGGGCTGAATAATCAGAATGGAGAAGTTTTAAGTCCTGGCCTTAATGATGATGCCCCAGTTTTTAGGCCCCAAACCAGTGAAGAGCATGGCTATAATGGGGGTCCAATTAAAATGAAACCTCAGGAATCTGATGGTAGAGTATCTCAGGAAGCTTACTGTGCACAGTCTGAGTTACCTGCGTATCAGAATGGTTGGGATGATGAGAAGGCTGCAGAAGGCCCACCAGTGAAGAAATGCAGGAGAACCTTGATGAATTGTGTGCGAGAAGACAGAAGAGCAGATGACATGCAGTTTAGCAGGAATGGGAATCATAGGAAGAAATGTCGCTGTACTGTAGTGATGGGACCAGCATCAGATGATAAGGACCTGGGGAGGATGCAGATTTGCAACCGGTGCTGAATTGGCTGCAGTGGAGTGCAGTGCGACCATCTTGGGAGGGAGTTTCTGGGTTAGACCCTGCGACCGGGAGCTACTGGAGTCGGTGGGACCTTCTTTGTGTGAGAAGCGGGCAACTGGAGCGTCAGTGGGAGACACCCGATGGCCTCAACAAGTATTGGCAACTGGTGGTTCTGAAGAAGATGAGGTCTGAGATCTTGGATGAGTCCCATAACCAGATCGCTGGTGGGAACATGGGAGTGAGGAAAACTTTAAGCCAGCTGCAACAGAGGTTCTACTGGATTGGCATGTGTCAGGATGTTAAAGAATGGTGTTGGGCCTGTCTTGGGTGCTGTGCCAAGAAGGGATCCAAGAAACGTGGTTATGCCCCTCTCCAGCTGTACCAAGTGGGTGCACAGATGGAAAGAGTCGCAGTGGACATTGCTGGACCTTTGCCACTCATTGAAAGAGGATACCGGTTTATATGTGTCGCCATGGACTATTTCACAAAGTGGCCAGAAACCTATGCTATCCCTGATCAGGAGGCTGTGACTGTTGCTCAGGTGTTGGTTGACCAGTTTTTGTCATTTTGGGATGCCACAAGAGCTACATTCAGACCAGGGTAAAAACTTCGAGTCTGCTGTGTTTCATGAGTGCTGCAAGTTATTGGGGATCAAGAAGACCAGGACGACCCCCCTAAGGCCACAGTCATATGGGATGATGGAGAAATTCAACTGGACCCTGGGGCAAGAACTGGCCAAGTACTGCATTGATCGACAAACAGAATGGGACCAGAAATTACCTGCTTTGCTGATGGCATATCGGTCTGCATCCTATGAATCTACTGGCTACATTCCTGCAAAACTGATGTTGGGCCATGAGTTACGTTTACCCGTCGACTTGTTAATGAGAAAACCACCTGGTGAAGAGCTGCCTACAGACAGCTCTGGAAAGGCTAGCTGAGGTACATCATCAAGTGTGAGGAGCCCTCAAGGTTTCAGGAGAGGTGATGAAGTGCAAGTATGATGCCAAGGCAAGGGAGGTGAGCTTCAAGGATGGTGACCAAGTTTGGTTACACAATCTTCAGTGAAAGAAGGGACAGTCACTGAAGCTGCAGAGCCCATGGGACATGCCTTACACTGTGTTGGACCGCCTGTCAGATGTAACGTACCGGATTTGGGGAGGCAGGAAGTCTCGCCCAGAGGTGGTACACGTGAACTGTCTGTGGCGGTACCATGGCCCAGGACAGTTCAACTGGGACGTCTCCGAGGAATTGTGCTCACCCGCAGCCGAGGATGTTGAGGAGGACCAGGGAGCTGAAGTGCAGGAGGATGGTGACAGTTCCCCAGGAGAAGAAGCGAATTAAGAAGAGGACCAAGACCTTCCTGGTGAAGTGGACTGTGTAGAGGAGCAAGGACATCGTCAGAAGCGGCATAGAAGAAGACCTGATAAGCTGAAGGATTATTTTGTGTATATTTAGGTGTTTCATTAGGATTAAGGTTTATATTTGTATATATTGTGCAGTTTTGTCGGGACGACAAATAACTAGGGAGTGGGTAGTGTTATAAAGGGAGATTTGCCAGTTAGGTATTCTAGAAGCATCTAGATATTTCCCAATGTTACGTTAGGCTGGTTCTGGCATTGGTACGAGTCAGAGTTGCCAGTTAGCCTGCTGTTTGTGAGCTTAGTTATTTCGTAAGTTATGCGTATATTTTTGTGCTCTTTTTCTCTATAATGTTTTATTTAAGCGATTGCTTGTTCAATTATGTAATTTAACCCACCCTGTCCCGTCGACGTATGGGTACATTGCAACATTTTGCATTTGCCAGTCTCGGCAACGTACTGGTACATCGTGCAATTGCAAGGTCCCTGATTTCCACAATTTTCAATTTCCGCGCGTGATTTTTCGTACATATACACGGGACACCTTCCTATATTCCTCTTCAAGATGCCAAGCAGGGACAATGCCTTACACTGCATAACCTCCCCCCTCCCCCCCCTCACGCCATTGTCTCGGCAATTCACCTGTTACCAGTGACCTGGCCAGTAAAGCCATTCAGGGTCAGAGTGATTCCCCAATCGATGACAATGTGGAGGACAAAGTTTACATAGCATTAGAGGAAGAAATAGTCAGAAATAATGATCAGGTAATATGGCAAAAGAAGGTCAGGTATGGTGATGAGTTAGTGAGTGAAACAATGCTTATAATGCCTATATTACTGTTTGAAAACCAATATACTCTCGTACTACATATAAATTCGTACCAAGTAAATAAATAAATACCGTTTATGAGTGGTGTGAAATAGTTACCCTCCCATAGAACTCGTTTTCTTTGGTGCCAGCCTGTTAGAAAACCCAGTCAGGTAAGGAGGTACTGGTACCTGGATCGAGTATTTTAAACCTCAGGTGAGCGATTTTTCTATGAATTTTCGATGTTTCTCACCAAAAGCGGAGGTTTTAGCCAAAAAAATATTTTTCGAAAATACCTCGGGATTGGGGGGTGTCAGAGGTGCGAAATAGCTTGGGACGTGACGGGTTAAGTTCGTATGGTAAATGATTTAGAGTGTTATGTAATGTAAGTCAACACTGGCATGTTTTGGGCTGCTTCCGAGTTGGCAACTGTAGCCCGTCGAGAGTATACTCGTAGAATGTAGACGTTTCTAGAACACTGCAAGCTTATATAACAATGGGGTAGAGATTATTACGAGTTAGTCGGGTTTCAGGTCAGTTTGTGTGAAGTGCAGTCGGTTTTGGTGTAGTGTAGTGAGTGTCGTGTCAGTGAAGATTGTGTACTTTCGGTACTTGCAGAAACAGTGGCAAGGAGTGACGAGTTATTGAAGTTTGTATATCATTGGAACTTGATAAAACAGTGAAGTGTCAAGCATTAAGTGTAATATATGTGAAGTGTTGATAAGCATTAAGCGTAAGAGCAGTTAGTAAAGTGTGTTTAGCTCCACTGTCTGTGAGAACAGTGAAGAGAAGTTGGAAAGCATTAATTGTACTTATCTGGAAAATGAAGACAGTGAACTTTAAGGAGCCAGTGTTTATTTTTCGCCTCAGCTGTTCTTGTGTACTGTACACCTAAAGGCTGACCATAGGAAGAACAACTCACTAGGCAACGTCCTTCCTGTACTGTACTACTGCTGTTGGAGCCTGTGGCAGTGTGAGGACTGGGACGTAACACTATGTTAAGGAGGCATTTAATTTACACTCCCCAGGGCCACATATACAGCACAGAGGAGCGTAAAAACATATATATATATATATATATATATATATATATATATAATTAGGTCTATAAAATTATTAAACTTGTCACTAACAGCTTCGGGTCCTTGAGGGCGCAGTGGGCAACGTGCTGACGTTTGAGTCGCGAGGACGAAGGTTCGAAACCCGTCTGCACAAATAATTTAAATTCTCTCATTTCAGACGTTCATCGCTTGGCAGCAGTACGGGAATTAAGGGGAGCTTAGCTTGACATCATACGGTCTTGGCAAAGTAATGAAGTCTGGGTGAGTTCCATGAAAAATGAAGGCATGTTTTTATATCTTATATGTATCGGATATTGGAACTATAATGGAAGACAATAATTGGCCCATAATCAGATTGATATCTTGCTGTTAATGGGCCGGGGTGCAAACGGATAATGGTTTTACACTGGCCCATTACTGACAGTAGAATCTGGAAGTATCGGGCCAATACTTGATGTACCGGAAAACCAATATTGGGTCATTATTGTGCCAATAGTTCAATGTTTGTTGGGTTCCTCCTTCAGTGTAGCAGCCTCTTTGTATTTGGACTTGTAAACTGCTGCTTGACTTGGAGCTGGAATGTCAATACCATCATGTGACAATTGTTTGCATATTTTAGCAGCTTTACTTGTCAATACTCCAGCGGATGTCACCAAGTTAGTTGCAACTTTACTTCTGTTGTGTTTTCTGGTTGGTGGATAATTAGCCTCATCTTCATCCTTACTGTATATTGGCTGTCATCAGATTCAGTGCAACTACCACTAGATGAAAGATTGAAAGATGTTGATGTTAATATAGGTTCATCTGGCAGTTTTCGTCTTTCTGAGGGGTGAATGGTTTCCTTATTTGCAACTTGACCTGTTGAGTACCATACTTCTCCTTTGCTTTGCACTTGTATGTGGTATAGCTGTTTATTTTCAGTGGATAACCACTGACCATTTGCTTTTGTGATATTGAAAAATTTAATTAGGGCATCATATTTTCCCCTCTTGACACATTTATCGTAAGATTTTAGCACCTCGTCAAGCTTTGCTTGTAATGCTTGATCTGACACATGTGGAAAGTTCAATTTATTCTCCCATAATTTTGTAGCGTCTCTCGAAATGTCGACTATTCATTCCTTTCTTAACTTGATTTTTGCTCCTAGAAACTGGTAACGTCCAACAACTTCCATTTGGTTTGACATTCTGAGTTTTCCCTCTGATGAAGATGTTCTAAAGGCACAATTCCTTTTCTTCTGTGTGATTGCTGGAACCGCTCCAAATTATTGGTCCAAACATAATTGTTCTTCTGTACAACAGTACCACTTCTTTTGTGTGACATCATGCTTATCTGAAAAAAATAAAAATAAAAGTAATATAAAACAGTGACACGCTAAACAATTATTTTGCTGACTGTTCACGTGCAAATTGCAAAGATAACTGTTAGATGCCGAAAACTGCGTCCCGTTTTATAATACTTAGATTATTTTAAAATGCTCTAAACAATGTTAAACCATACTAGAACGTTAGAAACCGTTCTAGAAAGTTCTAAACAGTTCTAAAATATCTGTGCAAGTCTATAAAGTTATAAAAAATCTATATAATGATTAAGAAAGTGATAAAACTTGTGTGTGGCAACTTTAAATATATGGTAATCAATTGTTTTATTTGGGGTGACCTTAAAAAAAAAAATCTGACAGGATTAAGGGCTTTTTTCTTTGTTTTTAAACAAAAGTTCAACAATTTATGATACAGGTTAGCCTTTATTTGAAAAAAAGAAATAAAGTTATAACTCTAACACACACACACACACACACACACACACACACATATATCTATCTATCTATCTATATCTATCTATCTATCTCTATATATATATCACATATATTGAAGGTATATATGTTTATATTATATAGATATTATATAGATATTATATCCTTAATGACCTAGAGCAGCTTGTACAGCACCCTACCCGTATCCCTGACCGCCTTGGAGAGAGCTCCAACATACTTGACCTCTTCCTCACAACTAATCCTTCTGCTTACACTGTTAATCTTTTCTCTCCGTTGGGCTCCTCCGATCACAACCTTATTACCTTAACCTGTCCTATCACTCCGGTACGGCCTGTGGACCCTCCAGGGAAACGTCGTCTGTGGCATTTTGGAGCCGCGGACTGGGAGGCCCTCAGGCTGTACTTCTTTGATTTTCCCTGGAATGATTATTGCTTCCATGGCCGCGAGCCATCTGAGTGTGCCTTGCGCATTACGGAGGTTATTCTCTCGGGCATGGAAGCATACATTCCTTTCTCATATCCTTTGATTAACGCAAGAAAGCCTTGGTTTAATCACGCTTGTTCTAATGCTGTCAGCAACAAGGAGAAGCCTACAAAAGGTACCGGAGCCAACCCACCCCTGAATCACATAATCTTTATGTTTCTGCCCGGAATCGTGCTAAGTCTGTCCTTCGCTCTACTAAAAATAATTTCATCCATACTAAATGCTCTCAACTCTCCAACTCGAATTCTTCCCGCTCCTTCTGGCACCTTGCCAAAAATCTTTCTAACAACTTTACCTCATCATCCTTCCCTCCTCTTTTCTACTCTGATGGTTCTGTAGCTATTTCTTCTACTGATAAAGCAGATCTCTTCGCACAGACTTTCTCCTCCAATTCCACCTTAGACGATTCCGGTGCTGTTCCTCCATCACTTCCCCCCTCTGACTTCCTCATGGCTGACATTAAAATTTCTTCAGTTGATGTATTTTCTGCCATCACTGGCCTCAGTACTAACAAGGCATATGGGCCTGATGGGGTCCCTCCTGTTGTTCTCAAGAACTGTGCTTCTGTGCTTACACCCTGCCTAGGCAAACTCTTTCGCCTTTGTCTGTCAACTTGTACCTTTCCTTCTTGCTGGAAGTTTGCTCTCATTCAGCCAGTCCCAAAGAGGGTGACCACTCCCAACCCTCCAACTATCGTCCAATTGCTTTAACGTCCTGTATTTCAAAAGTTTTCGAGTCAATTCTTAATAGAAAAATTTTAAGGCATCTTTCCTATCACAACCTTCTTTCCGATCGTCAGTATGGGTTCCGTCAGGGACGCTCCACTGGCGATCTTCTCACCTACCTTTCAGACTCCTGGTCATCCTCCTTTCGGGACTTTGGCGAAAGCTTTGCCATTGCACTTGACATCTCAAAGGCTTTCGATCGAGTCTGGCATAAATCTTTAATTTCCAAACTGCCCTCCTACGGTTTCTATCCTTCTATCTGTGCCTTCATCGCTAGCTTCCTTTCTGGTCGTTCTATAGCCGCTGTTGTAGACAGCCATCGTTCTTCTCCTAGATCTATCAACAGTGGTGTTCCACAGGGCTCTGTCCTATCACCAACTCTCTTCCTTTTATTCATCAATGATCTTCTAAGCTGTACATCTAACCCTATCCACCCATACCCTGATGACTCCACCCTTCACCTTTCCATTCGGTTCCCGCAACGCCCATCTCAACAGTTACTTCAAGAAACAAGGGATGAGGCTATGGCACACCTAATATCTGACTTGGCTCATATCTCTGACTGGGGTAAAAATAATATGGTTGTCTTTAATGCATCTAAGACTCAGTTCTTACACCTATCAACCCGACAAAATCTTCCACAGGTATACCCAGTAATGTTTAATAATATTCAGCTTAATCCTGCATCATCCTTGAACATGCTTGGGGTTTCATTTACTCGGGACTTATCTTGGAAAGATCATATTGCATCTCTTGTAAAATCTGCTTCCAAGAGATTGGGTGTGCTAAGCCGACTCCGCTCTTTCTTTACCCCTGCACAATTGTTGACTCTATACAGGGGTTTTATCCGCCCCTGTGTGGAGTACAACTCTCATGTGTGGGGAGGCTCCCCACATACAGCTCTTCTCAATAGGGTGGAGTCAAAGGCTTTTCGTCTCATTAACTCTCCTCCTCTTACTGACTCCCTTCAACCTCTGTCTCTTCGCCGCACTGTTGCATCTTTATCTCTTTTCTATCTCTACTTTAATGGTCACTGCTCCTCTGAACTGTCTGCTTGCATTCCTCCACCTCTACGACGGGCGCGTAGCACCCGTCTGGCAGCAAACTCTCATCCCTTTTCTGTCCAACTCTCTAATGCAAGAGTTATCCGTTACTCCCAGTCTTTCATTTATGCAACAGGTCAGCTCTGGAACTGTCTCCCTCTGTCTGTATTTCCTGCTGCCTATAATCTCCAGTCTTTCAAACGTAGTGTGTCCAGGCATCTCAAAATGATCGGATCTTGAATTTGGCTCTCTATTTTATTTTGTTTTTCTCTTGGAGGGAACTGTTACTGCAGGCTCATGGCCTTTGGTTCCTTCTTCCTCGCATAAAATATATATATATATATATATATATATATATATATATATATATATATATATATATATATATATATATATATATCACATATATTGAATGTATATATGTTTATATTATATAGATATTATATTTGTATATATATATATATATATATATATATATATATATATATATATATATATATATATATCACATATTGAATGTATATATGTTTATATTATATAGATATTATATATATATATATATTGAATGCATATATGTTTATATCATATAGATATTATATATATATATATATATATATATATATATATATATATATATAATATTTTATGTTTATAATATATCTATCTATATATATCTATCTGTCTATCTATCTATCCATCTATCCATATATATATATATATATATATATATATATATATATATATATATCAATCAATCAATCATTTCCTGTGGCACCCTCGGGGATGCAGAGGGCCTCGATGAACTCACACCACCACATCCTATCTTGTGCTAACTCCTCAAGATCTCCCCAACACTCATCTCCAGCTTCCCGTCTCATTGTCCTCACCCACGTCTCTTTTGGCCTTCCTCTACCTCTCCTACCAGGTGCCACCCACCCTGGTGTACCTCGTACTATTCCCTGTCTCCTATACACATGTCCTAGCCACTTCCATCGTGAGAATCTAACATATTCATCGATCGGCTGCACTCCCGTTATTTCTCTAATTCTACTATTTGGTATCCTTTCCCACCACTTAACTCCTAATATTCTTCTAAGTGCTTTATTTTCAAACACCAAGAATTTATTTTCCATAGTCACTGTGCTGTACCAAGACTCGTGTCCATAAATTAAGATACTCCTAACCATTACCTTATAAAGTTTGATTTTTGTATGCACAGAGAAATTGTTATATATATATATATATATATATATATATATATATATATACATAATATATTTTATATAAAATGTATGTAATATATATATATATATATATATATATATATATATATTTTTAATGTGTCCGACTCTAGGCATAGGCTTCACAGCCTGCTATCACGGCCCAGCAGTCCTCCTACATACCATACAGTATGTATATATATATATATATATATATATATATATATATATATATATATATAGATATAGATAGATAGATATAGACAGAATAGATAGATATATAGATAGATAGATAGATACAGATATATATATAGATATATTATAAACATAATATATTTAATATATATAAAATATTATATATATATATATATATATATATATATATATATATATATATATATATATATATATATATATATATATATATATATATATATATATATATATATATATATATGCACACGGTGCTACCCAAACGTTCCAGTAATTTGAATATTGTAGAAAAATAAGTTACCTTACCTCCTAGTTCTCACTGTTGTCTTCGAAGTAGTCCCCATGGACATGTATACATTGGTCCCAACATATTTTCCATGAGTCCATGCATCCCTGGATGGCTTCAGGCGTAATGGTCTTGAGCACCTCCTGCAATTCTGTCTGCATCTCCTTAATCAAGTCAAATAAACGCCCGTTCAGTCGTAATTTCATCTTGCAAAACAGGAAAAAGTCGCAGGGGGCAAAGTCAGGAGAATAGGGTGGGTGGGGAATGACTACCATGTTAGTGGAAGCCAGGAACTGCTGGACAACAATTGATGTGTGGACGGGGGCATTGTCATTATGCAGGACCCAATCATTGTTTTCCTGTCCGGGACATTTGTGGTGGATGTTCTCCCTCAGACACTGCAAAAGTTCACAGTAGAACTTTCCGCTGACAGATTGACTGGGTGGGACGAATTTCTTGTTAATTATCCCTTGATTATCGAAGAAAATGATCAACGTCGCCTTGATACTGCTGCGAAATTGATATGCTTTTTTCGGCCTTGGTGAATTGGGAGATTTCCATTGTGATGACTGCTGCATTGTCCCTGGGTCAAACCATAAACCTGTGAATCATCACAAGTTATGACCTTGGAGATAAAGGCTGCATCATCTCTGACCTGATTCTTGAGCTCACTGCAAACTGCTATGCGATGTGCCTTCTACTCATCACTCAGTAGTTTTGGCACAGATTTTGCAGCGATGTGTCGCATGCCCAAAACGTCACACAAAATGCGTTGCATGCTCCCGTATGACAGTCCAACGATATTACAAATATCATGGATTGTTAGTGTATGATCTGCAAGCATAGCCTGATGAATATTTCCTACAATTTCTGGTGTTACCATTGTCGGTCGTCCAGAACGGTCATCGTCATTGACAGACGTTCATCCTTCCTTGAACTGCTAGTACCAGAAAAATGTTTGGCTCTGGGACATGGCATGGTCACCAAAGGCTTGCTGAAGCAACCAGTATGTTTCTGCAGCTGTCTCATCGATCTTGAAGCAGAACTTGATGCAGGTTCTTTGTTCCCTGAGGTCTGCCATTGCAAAACCGCCAAACCACCTACACACCACATTTCAGTAGTAAGCGTAGCTCAACAGCACATCCACTCACAGACACGGCCGGGGCCACACTGACACGCACAAGGGGTGCTGCTAACTCCTCCTAGCGACAAAAGGCAAAACTGCAAATAGTTGGCTCCTTCTGTTCAGATTACTGGAACTTTTGGGTACCACCTTGTATATACTGTATATATATATATATATATATATATATATATATATATATATATATATATATATATATATATATATATATATATATATATATTTATATATACATATAGATGGATAGATAGATAGATAGATAGATGGAGCCTCTGTGGTACAGTGTAGGATTGTGTGTTATCGTACACAAGTGAACCAGGGTTCGCACCCTGCTAGGGTAAGAAACTTTGGGAGTGTTCACCCGGCCACGTACTGCTTTGGCAGACATAAGGGGTCCTGTGGTTGAGCCACTGTCACATACTGTAACGTATGATTGCACCCAGTCGGCTTGCGTGGGCCAATTACGCCTGGTTCACAGACCGCTTACACATCCAAAGCCACTCCAACACTACAGTTACACTCACAAGCACTTCTCACCCTGCATAGTCTCTACCAGACAGCCTAAGCCACTTGGTAGAGATACATTGGCTGTATCGTTCCTGCTTCGGTAGGGATAGGCTGGTCCTGCAGTGGATACTCAACTGGCTGCTGCTGCTGTTGCTGATATATATACTGTATATATATATATATATATATATATATATATATATATATATATATATATATATATATATATATATATATATATATATACAGTATAATGATAGTATATGTATAATACATGTACAATAATTCATAAATATAACAATCAGAGGTGGGCACCGGTCCTTTATTCTGTTACTCCGTTACTAATGAAATTACAGTTTTTAGTAATGGAGTAATGGATTCATTACTTTCTTTTTTTTTACTGTAACGGACCGAGTAACGTCCGTTATTTTCCTAGTCCGTTACCCCGTTACTTTTTGCTACATTGCTCCGGTACATTTTAGTTACATTTTGCTTCACTTACTTCATTTGTATCAACGCACGCTATTGGCCACTTGAATAACCAACAGCCAATAGTATGCACCGATACAACGAAGAAGAGAGGAGCCCAGCCTCAATGTGCATGTGTAGCAGCACCCTGCCGCCCGGCACGATACCGAGTGTTGCCAATTTGGCGATTTTTCTCACTAGAGCTATAAATATTCACTTATATTTAGTGGCATTATTTCATATCTAGCTGGTAAAAATCTAGCGGTATACGAGAGATTTTATGCAGTTTTGGCGATATTACAGAAATTTTAGTACTTTTTCTAGCGAGTTTTCATGTACTAAGTGACTTTTAGCGGTTTTTGAATACCAGTCCAGCAGTGTTTGCTAAGATTGATTTGGCATCTCTTATGGTACCACTCCTTGTTCAGTCGTGCAGTGGGCAGTGGCAGCCTCATTTTTCCTCACCTATAGCAACTAGCCGCCAACTACTACAGGTGGAATTATTCAATTATTTTAGTAGTGTACAATGTCCAGCGAACTTAGGCTTTTCTAAGACAAAACTGTGTTCACACCGCCGCTGGACCCAGTGGCGTGGCGTGGGTTGCCAGTGCCTGGGGCAAGGCAAGTATTGCAACCCCTAACCTGTGCACCATTAGCACTCCTTGAGTCCGTTCTACCAGTCCAGTATTGAACCCCTAACCCCCCAAGTACATGAATTATAGTTTAAGAAAATAATGATGTTATTAAAAGAAAATGCATTTAATACTTGTATAATCAGATTTATTTAAAATTGCCTGGTTTTAATCTGTGCAAATATTTCAATAGCAGAATTGAAATCTACATTGAAATATCTCTCAACTGACAGTATTGCTAAGTTAGCAGTCTTTCTTGGCTCAATGTACATCTCTCATATATTTTGATTAAGTTTTGAGAAACTTCTTTCACAAGTGGCAGTTGAAACAGTGATAGATTCTTAACATCACAACAAAGTTAGTCAAACTCTCTTGCAGCTTCCACTTGTAAACCCAACAAAGGAAATCTAAAGCTGTCCAGTTAGCAATCTGCCCATCGGGACTGACTTCCTCATAAAAGACGATGCGGTGCCGAAGGCAACTTATTTCAGCGATCATGGCAGCAGCATTCAACTCTGTCTACATAGGTTTAGACTGTAGGACCAGTTGAGGAGGGCAGTACTCCCAAGGTGGATGGAAAGCTCATGACAGGGAGATTTGGAGCTCCCATTTCATCAGCCTTCGGGACTAATTCCTGACCATCCCCTTTTGCTGAATTTTCAGTGTCTCAGTAACATAGAGAGTAAGCCAGCATGCTCTCCAATACAAGTTTAACTGTAAACACCAAACTACATGCACAATACACACTACACTTCCTTTTCCAAAATTCAAAAACAAATCTATCATGGCTTCACAAAACATAGCCTCGGAGTCCCCGGGGGGGGGGGGACCATAAAAGCCCCCATCTTCCGCCCCTCTCCCGGTGATGACTCGAGCAGCCTGGAACCACTGTCTGACTCACTTCTTCATTTCTGCAACATTCATGGCCTTTCCTCTAAATTTCGCTCCTTTGAGCATCACCTCTCCTCCTCTAAACTTCACCTTCTTTTCCTTCACAACCTTTATACCTTAATCTGTCCTTTCGCTCTGGTACAGCCTGTGGATCCTCCAAAGAAACGGCGTCTCTGGCACTTCAGAGCTGCGAATTGGGAGGCCCTCGGGCAGTACTTCTTTGATTTTCCTTGGAATGATTATTGCTTCCATGGCCGGGAGCCATCTGAATGTGCCTTGCGCAATACAGAGGTTATTCGCTCGGGCATGGAAGCATACATTTCTTTCTCATATCCTTTGACTAATGCAAGAAAGCCTTGGTTTAATCACGCTTGTTCTAATGCTGTCTGGAACAAGGAGAGGGCCCAGAAAAGGTACCAGAGCCAACCCACCCCTGAATCACGTCTTGCTTATGTTTCTGCTCGGAATCTTGCTAAGTCTGTTCTTGGCTCTCCTAAATTATTTCATCTGTACTAAATGCTCTCAACTCTCCAACTCGAATTCTTCCCACTTCTTCTGGCACCTTGCCAAAACCCTTTCTAACAACTTTACCTCATAATCCTTCCCTCCTTTTTTCCACTGATGGCTCTGTTGCTATTTCTTCTACAGATAAAGCAGCTCTCTTTGCTTAGACGATTCAGGTGCTGTTCCTCCATCACTTCCCCCCTCTGACTTCCTCATGGCTAACATTAAAATTTCTTCAGCTGATGTATTTTCTGCCATCACAGGCATCAATACTAACAAGATATATGGGCCTGATGGTGTCCCTCCTGTTGTCCTCAAGAGCTGTGCTTCTGTGCTTACACCCTGCATAGGCAAACTTTTATCTTTGTCTATCAACATGTACCTTTCCTTCTTGCTGGAAGTTTGCTCTTATTCAGCCAGTCCCAAAGAAGGGTGACCATTCCCAACCCTATAACTATCGTCCAATTGCTTTAACATCCTGTATCTCCAAAGTTTTTGAGTCAATTCTTAATAGAAAAACTTTACAGCGTCTTTCCTAACACAACCTTCTTTTTGATCGTCAGTATGGGTTCCGTCAGGGACGCTCCACTGGCGATCTTCTCACCTATCTTTCAGACTCCTGGTCATCCTCCATTCAGGACTTTGGGGAAAGCTTTGCCATTGCACTTGGCATCTCAATGGCTTTCGATCGAGTCTGGCATAAATCTTTAATTTCCAAACTGCCCTTTTACGTTTTCTTTCTATCTGTGCCTTCATCTCTAGCTTCCTTTCTGTTCATTCTATAGCCACTGTTGTAGACGGCCATCATTCTTCTCCTAGATCTATCAACAGTTGTGTTCGTCAGGGCTCTGTCCTATCACCGACTCTCTTCCATTTATTCATCAATGACCTTCTAAGGTGTACATCTAATCCCATCCACTCGTATGCTGATGACTCCACCCTTCACCTTTCCATTCGGTTCTCGCAACGCCCATCTCAGCAGTTACTTCAACAAACAAAGGATGAGGCTATGGCACAACTAATGTCTGACTTGGCTCGTATCTCTGACTGGGGTAAAAATAATCTTGTTGTTTTTAATGCATCAATGACTCAGTTCCTACACCTATCAACCCGACAAAATCTTCCACAGGTGTACCCACTAATGTTTAATAATATTCATCTTAGTCGTGCATCATCCTTGAACATGCTTGGGGTTTCATTCACTCTGGATTTATCTTGGAAAGATCTTATTACATCTCTTGTAAAATATGCTTCCAAGAGATTGGGTGTGCTAAGCCGACTCCATTCCTTCTTTATCCTTGCACAATTGTTGACTATACACATGGGTTTTATCTGCCCCTGTGTATAGTACAACTCTCATGTGTGGGGAGATTCCCCACATGCATCTCTTCTCAATAGCGTGGAGTCATAGGCTTTTCATCTCATTAACTCTCCTCCTCTTACTGGCTCCCTTTAACCTCTGTCTCTTTGCTGCACTGTTCCATCTTCTTCTCTTTTCTATCGCCACTTCAATGGTCACTGCTCCTCTGAACTGTCTGCTTGCATTCCTCCACCTCTAACACGGGCGATTTGCACCCGTCTAGCAGCAAACTCTCATCCATTTTCTGTCCAACTCTCTAATATAAGACTTAACCGTTACTCACAGTCCTTCATTTATGCAACAGGTCAACTCTGGACCTGTTTCCCTCCGTCTGTATTTCCTACTAGCTATGATATCCATTCTTTCAAACGTAGTGTGTCCAGGCATCTCGAAATAATCTGATCATGAATCTGGCTCTCTCGTGTATTATGTTTTTGTCTTGGAAGCAACAGTTATTGCGGGCTCGTGGACTTTGGTTCCTTCTTCCTAGCATTAAAAAAAAAAAAAGACATGTACTGAATTTTTTCATTGATAAAGTCATCTTTTTTAGTATCCAACAATGTCTGGATCTGTAGGAAAGCAAATCCCTGGTGAAGCGTTTTCATCTGTATTGTAAGTTTTATAATTCTGCCTTAAGCTTATCAATTGCTCCCAGTTGTTCTCTGCGTGTTTCTTGTAGTAAGGTCAACCCATCATCACAGCTCTGCTCACTAGGCATCTTCTTACGTTTTCCAACTCTTGTCTCTGTAGAAATGCTGTACGCTTTGCACATCTGCAGAGCTTTCTTGGTTGCCTTTGACACTAGACAGTCTCGTTTTTCCGGGCAAAATAGAGCCAATGCTTTCAACTTTTGCACACATTGATCAAGCGCATGTCCTTCTTGTTGCAGGTAGATCTGAGCATCATTCAATTCGGTTAGTACTGGGCTCCAGAAATGCAAGAATGACAAAAAAGGATAGGGTATGATGCAAACTAACAGACTTTCTGCATGACTCTTGGTTTCAGAGGTTCCTTCTGGCCCATCTCTCAATACTATCAAAGCTTCTATTATTTCCTCGGTGTGCTCAGCAAGTACGTGAACAGCTTCATGCTTTGAACTCCATCATGTGTCACACGATCGCTATACTTGAATTGGTACATGTTCCTTAAGACATCCCACCTACGGGTGGAGCTTGAGAAGAATGTGTACACCTTTTCCACAGTCCCAAAGAAAGTCACAGACTGTGTCCCAGCACCAACTGCATGCACACCAGCAAAACTGAGTGAGTGATTATTACATGGCACAAACACTGCTTTGGGATTCATATCCAAAATTCGCTTCTACATACCACTAATGTGTCCAGCCATAGTGGTGGCATTGTCGTATCACTGGCCATATCAATGCTCCACCTTAAGACCATCTGCTTGCAACTTGTCCCAAATCTGTTTTGTAATGACATCAGCTGATTTCCCATGTAACTGAATAAAGTCAATTAAAGACTCTACCACGCTGACTTCTGTAGCTTCAGTGTGCACATATCGAATCACCTGGGACATTTGGTCAGTGAGGGAAATATCAGGTGTGCTATCAAACATGATAGCAAAATACTTGACCTTTGCGATATTTTGAAAGATGGCTTTTCTAATGTGATTACCGAGCGGGCTGATGAACTCATTATGACTCTGCGAGAGAGATAGGACACAACGTAACCATCTGTCTGCTGAAATTTGTGAAGTTGCTGATTGGCAATTTTTTTTATTCTTTACGTCTCCGACTCCGGGCAAAGGCTTCAGGGCCTATTGTTGGGTCATATTTGGCAGGTAACTTGAAAGTTTTAGAAAATTTCCACAGTTACCATCTGTGCAAAGATCTTCTGAGTGACTGCGTAAGGGTAAGATATGCCTGGCTAGATACAGCATACAATCAGGTATTGTGGCTAAGATTGCCTTCCATTTCTCAAATGACCTCTGTTGTGCAAGCTGGGCAGCAGCATCAATAGTCTCTTGTTTCTGTAGCTGCATTTCAAATTCTTTCCACATTGTAAATGCACTGAGGTGATATGAACTGCGCTCATGCTCTAGTAATCTGAGGTTTAGCATTCTCCATGCATTAAATCCACTTGGCTTTCCAAAAGAACTTTTCCCTTTGGCCTTCTGAAAAAACATGCAAGGGAAGCAATATGCATCACAGTTAACAGGAAAAAAAACATGAACCATATCCTTAACATAGTCTCACCATTGTCCAAATTCATCTAGAACCAGTCCTTGGAAAATGACCTACCATCACTGTCTTTTGGAAACAATGCATCCATATTCTGCAGTTCTACTGACCCTTCCTTGTTAAGTTCAGTTTACAAAGTTTCATCCACAGTTTCAGGCCAATAGCCAATATCAGTGAAAACTTTTAGGTCAATACTCTCTGGCTGAATATTTGGCTGAGCAGAAGCAGAAGAATCCTCAGGCAAAGGTGTCTCCGCTTCTGAAGCAACAACAGGAATGTCCACAGATACTGAATCAGGCTTGTGAGGCTCCTGTGATGCTGCTGGTGAGCCTGGTGTTGTTTTTTTCAGCAGTGCTCTCAAGAAACCTGTCAAGGCTTCCAACTAGCTTAGCTTGTTGCTCCTGCTCCATCTTCCTCCTATTCCTGCCTTGTGCACCTGATTCTTTTTTGTTTGGCATCATGACTGACATGGCATGTGTAGATGTGTAGCATTCTGCGAAAAATCGAAAAATAAACATTTATTCACTTTTATGCCTTGAAATATTTTTACTGTTTAC
>NC_136983.1:36011833-36054333 GCF_032717465.1 Coenobita brevimanus | reverse complement strand
CCGGAAAACAACTAACTAAAAAAACAAACAAGAAGCCTCGGACAAGGACTGACCAAACGATGACGACCCAGGACCGGACAAAGGACTTGGTAATGAGTACATGGAATGTAAGAGGAGCGAATGATGAGGTGAAAGAGAGAGAGATTGTCCAGGTGCTTGGGGGTGCGAAAGTGGATGTATGTGGAATAACTGAAACAAAATGGAGAGGAGAAAGTGTGAGAGAATGGGAGTATGGATGGGGTATATGTGCAGGAGTAGATGAGAATGAGAGGGCAAAGGAAGGAGTGTGTATAGTTGTGAGTAAAAGATGGAACAAGAGCATAAGACAGTATGGATCAGTTGGGTCAAGGATTGTGTGGGTAAAGTTGAAAGTTGGAATACAAATGTGGGCGATTGTGTGTGTGTATGCGCCAACGCAAGACCGTGCTAGAAGAGTGAGAGAAGAGTTCTGGACAAATGTGGAAATGTGCATGGAAAAGTTTGGAAGGAATGAGAGAGAGTTTTTGATTGGTGATATGAATGGTAAAGTTGGTAGTGTGAAGGTGGATGGAATAGTTGGTGAGTGGGGTGTGCCTGCCGAGATAGATGAGAATGGGAGTGCGTTAGTGGACATTTGTGCTGGGAGGGGGTTGGTGATAGCCAATACCCTCTTCAGGCATAAAATGATCCACAGGTATACATGGCGAGTGATGAGAAGGGTGGGTGGTGAACTGAATGAAAGGAAAGGAAGACAATGATTGATTATGTGTGTGTGGATGAAAGGATGCGAAGATGTGTAGAGGATGCAAGAGTGTATAGAGGTTGGGGGAGTGGACTTTCTGACCACTACTTGGTGGTGGCCAGAATTAGGATGCAAGTGAGATGGAGGAATAGAAGAAGGGAAAGACGAGAGGAAGGAGTAGTTGCAAGAAGAGTGGAAAGGTTACAAGAGGATGAGAAAAAGGCAGAGTATAAGAGAGAAGTGGAGGAACGATTGGGCAAATATGAATTGGAGCAGATGGGAGACGTGGAAGGTGTGTGTAAGATATTTACAGAAGAAATATGTGCAGCATGTGATGTGGTGTGTGCAAGGAAGAGAAGGCGGATGGGTGTACAAGGAACAGCGTGGTGGACTGAAGAGGTGAAACATTCTGTGGCACAAAAGAAGAAAGCATACAATGAATGGGTGAGAAATAGGGGCGTGGAAGAAGTTGAGAGGCGGAAGAGAGAGTTATATGTGGAAAGGAAGAGAGAGGTGAAAAGATTAGTAAGAGAGAGTAAGAAGAGAGTGGATGAGGAATTTGGAATGAATTTGAGTGTAAAGTGGAGGGACTGTAAGAAAATGTTCTGGAGAGAAGTGAAAAGAGTAAGACAGGGTGGAAGTGAAGTTAGCAGGGGAGTGAAAGATAAAAATGGTGGAATACTAGTGGAGAAGGGAGAAAAAAGTGAGCAGATGGAGAGAACACTTTAAGGAATTGTTGAACGTAGAGGATGGAAGTAATGCAAGTATAAGTGGCTGTGGAATGGCTGGGAGAAGGAGGGAGGTGAGAAGACAGGAAGAAATCAGTAGGATAGAAGTTGTGGATGCAATGAAGAAAGTTAAATCGGGGAAAGCCCCAGGAATTGATGGAGTGTGTGGTGAAATGCTGAAGCATGGGGGAGAGATAGTAGTAGAATGGATGTGGAAGATGTGCAGATTGGCCTGGGAGGAAGGTAGAGTCCCGGAGGATTGGAAGTCAGGTATAATTATTCCCTTGTACAAAGGAAAAGGGGAAAAAGAAGTGTGTGGTAATCATAGGGGCATTTGTCTTCTGAGTATAATAGGAAAAGTGTATGGTAGGATACGTATTGACAGAGTTAGAGAAAGAACAGAGAAATTAGTTGGAGAAGAACAGGGAGGCTATAGGAAGGGAAGAGGTTGTGTAGATCAGATATTCATTCTTAGATCTTTAGTGGAAAAGTTTCTAGAGAAGGGAAAGAAGTTGTATGCGGCTTTCATGGATTTGGAGAAAGCATATGACAGGGTGGATAGACAAGGATTGTGGAAAGTGTTAAGAATATATGGAGTAGATGGGAAGTTGTTGAATGCTGTGAAGAGTATGTACGATGGTGCGAAGGCTGCAGTGCGTGTGGATGGTGAACTAAGTGAATTTTTTTCTTTGAAAGTTGGTTTGAAACAAGGATGTGTCATGTCTCCATGGTTGTTCAATCTGTACATGGATGGGGTAATAAAAGAGGTACAAGGTAGGGTAGTGGATGTTGGAGTGGCCCTGGTGAGAGAGGATAGTGTTTGGAAACTCCCTGCACTGTTGTTTGCAGATGATACTGTGTTGTTGAGTGAAGACGAAGGGGAGCTGCAAGGCTTGGTGGATGAGTTTGAGAGAGTGTGTAAGAAACGGAACCTAAAGGTGAATGTAGGGAAGAGTAAAGTGATGGTCTTTGAGAGAGGTGAAGTTAGTGAATGTACAGCGAGGTTAGATGGTGAGGAATTGAAAAATGTCAGTACGTTTAAGTATTTGGGTAGTGTGATGAGTAAGGATGGAGGTTTGGAGGGTGAAGTGCTTGAAAGGGTACAGCAGGGAAGAAAGGTTGCTGGTTCCTTGAAAGCAGTGATAAGAAACAGGGAAGTGAGCATGGAAGTGAAAAAGTTACTACATGACAGTATTGTGATACCAACTCTAACGTACGGAAGTGAAGCTTGGACATTGTTGGAAGGACACAAGTCAAGAGTGAGAGCAGTGGAAATGAGTTATTTAAGAGGAGCCTGTGGAGTCACGTGGAGAGACAGGCTGACGAATGAAGATATAAAGGAGCGTTGTGGTGTGGATGTGGATGTGATAGAAAGCGTTATGAGGAACACACTGAGGTGGTTTGGCCATGTGGAGAGGATGGAGGGCGAAAGACTGACGAAGAGAGTGTATGTGAGTGAGGTGGAGGGGGGAAGAGGGAGGGGGAGGCCGAGGATGAGATGGAGGGATGGGGTGGAGAGGTATATGAGAGAGGGGTGTGTGAGTTGGGAGCAGGGCAGTGAAATGGCGGGGGACAGGGCGACTTGGAGGCGATTTGTTTGTGGCCACCCCAAACGGGATTGAGGCGTCTGGCAATAGATAGATAGATAGTATACAAGTTACGTACCTTCTCATTGATATGGTCATCTGGAGATATTAGTCTTACTGATAATTACTCCTAGGTCCTTGTCTTTCTGATGTGTGTTTTATTTTTCTTAACTTATAATCCCAATCTGGTCTTTTCTCACTTTTACCAATTTTAATTACATGACACTTGTCCACATTGAATTCCCTTTACCATTTATTGCACCATTCATAATGCTTGTTTAATTCCTCTTGCAGGTGTTTGCAAGAATCTGTGTTAGTAATTCTCCTTTGAATTTTTACATCATCTGCAAACATATTTAGAATGCTTCCATTTCCAGTGTTACTATCTATGTCATTTATATATACTAAAAACATATTTGGTGCCAGCACTGTGCCCTGTGGCACTCCGCTGGTCAATTCCCTCTATGATGAGTAATTTCCCCTTAATATTGTTCTCATTTCCCTTTTTCTAAGAAAATTCTGCATCCAACAGTACAGATTCCCATGAATACCTCCTTGATGGTAGTGTTTCCATAAAAAGTCTTTGATGCGGTACTCTGTCAAATGCTTTCTTAAAATCTAAATAGATACCGTCCACCCACCCTTCTCTTTTCCGTACTGTTTGCGTAACTCTATCATAGTAGCTTAACAGATTAGTAACACATGAGTTTCCCTTTCTAAAACCGAACTGCCTATCTGTTATCATACTGTGTTTTAGATGTTTTACCCAAACTTTCCTTATCAGCTTTCATTGTATCTTACAACATTAGTCAGTGATACTGGTTAGTAGATGAGAGGATTTTGTCTATTCCCATTCATGAATAGGGGAACAATGTTTACTTTCTTCCAAGTACCAGGTAGTTTACATTGACCTAAGGATTCCTTGAATATTAAATTCAGTGATCTCCTTATCTCTTCTGCACATTCATGTAGCACCCAACCTGAAATTCCGTCAGGACCATTTGCTTCCCCTTTGTCTACTTATGTAACTCTTCCAGTACTATTTTTTTTTTTTAATATCTGTATATCTGGAAAACCATATGGACATGCATGTTTCATATCATTCCTCTCAAATTCTTTCTTTTGTATAAACTGATTGGAAGCTTATATTTAGTGGTTCACAAATATTTTCCTCATGTATAGATGATCCCCTCATCCGTAATGGACTGTATTTTATCTTTAACTTTGGTTTTGCTTCAGATGTAGCTGTAAAAAACCTTATGTTGATCACTATTTTTATTTATAATGGCCTCCTCAAACTGTCTCTGAGCCTTCCTCCTTTTTTCTGTATATTCGTTTCTTGTCTGTTTATAGTTGTTCTATGCCCTCTCACTATTGTGTCTTCCGTATCTATTCCACAGCAAGTCTCTTGTTTCTTTTGATTTTTTATATTCGGTATTAAACCATTCCTTTATTTTCATTTCTGATGCTTTGTGCTGTGGGATGTAATTTTGGGCTCCAATTTAATAAAGATCGCATAATTTTCTGTATTTAATATTTAAATCTTGTCCTCTAAGTTCTTCTTCCTGATCTGTTTCTAAAAAGTACTTCTTCGGGTTACGATAGTTGCCCTTTTTGTAATTTAGACTCTTTGTAACTCTCATTGCTGGTAACGTCATACGCAATCCTGAAGTTACAATTTTAATATTGCATGGTTGCTTTTGCCAAATGGGGGATGATACATTATATTATCAGTTTCATTTTCTTGCCTGGTAAATATAAGATCTAGTACTGACGGATCATCAAGCCCTCATTTTCTGGTGTTTTCTTTTACATACCGTGTTAGGAAAACCTGCACGAGATCTAGAAGTTCTTGATCCCAACAGCTTTCATGGCTTTTTACATCTAAAGTATTCCAATTTACATTTGAATTAAAGTCTCCAATTAATATAATTCTTTAAAAATTCTCTTCAATTCTGTGTAATAATGTTCTTAAGCTTTGAATTGTACATTCTGCTAGGTCTTCATATTCGACCCTTTCCCAAGTGTTTGTTTTGGGTGGCATGTATATATTTGCCGCAATTAATTTCCCTTCAGATGTATTAATTTCCAATGCAATCAGTTCTACTTGTGAGGGTATATTTAGTTGTATTTCTCTGACTCGTAGATTTATCATTGTTAAGATTATAATTCCTTCCCTATTTCTTAACTTCCCGTCTCTTCACCATATGTTGTAGTCCTGTAAGTTTAGGGTATCATTGGATATCTCTGGGGTTAATTTTGTTTCAGTCAGGCAAATAATCTGTGCCTCCTTTTCTTTCATGTACTATTTTTATCTCTGATAATTTTGACACCATTCCATCTACATTTGAGTACATCAACCTAACCATCTTGTTTACATACTTGCCATAACTTGAGGCCTTCCTCCTTTTTGTTCTCTGTTGTACCACTTTCGCACCTGCAATCCTAGTTCTGTGTAAAAAAAAAAAATTCTCTCTCTGATCTTTCCTCATTCTCTGTTTTCGTCTCCTCCCTTTTCTCTTTTAGTATTCCCAATTTCTCTAGAGTTAGGCATATTTTTATCTATACCTTTTTAACTTCTTATTTTTCCATGAGTTTGCTTTTTTTTTTTTTTTTTTTTTTTTTTTTTATTGCCTCCACAGTGTTCACACTCTGGAAGGTTACTTTTAGGGGCCTTGAATTATTTCCCTCATATTTACCTAACCTTTTGTGTTCCTCCTTGTCTTTATTACAAATTTCCTCTGATACTTCCTTCAGTATGCACATTATAGTTGCCATCTCCTTTTTGTCTCGATTTTTTTTTTCTTCCTCCTCTATAGGCCTACCAGTGATAACTATAGAGTTACTGATACCTGATGAACCTTTGACCAATTTTGTTTTGTGTTGTTTTCTCACTTCCTTTCTAATGCTTTTTCCTTTGACTCTTGTTTCCAAGTCTTTCCTTACTTTCACCATTTTAGCATAAGTAGTTTCTACATCAGTTATATAACTTTGCATCACTTTATTCATGTGGTTATCTTCTCTTCAATATCACTATTTTGATCTATTAGACTATTTGCTTGCCTAATTTCTCTGTATCATATATAAACTCCTCCATAATACTCTCATGGCTAACAACTGCACTCTCCATGTCACCAATCTTCCTTTTAAGTGAACCCACCTCGACTGCCAGCTCATCTATTGTTGTCTTTCTTGTTTAGTTCGTTTACTAGTTTTTCATTTTTCTCCTCCTGCATACGCAATTGCTTCCTAATTCCATCCATTTCACTCTGAAATGCCCTTTCCAATCTGTTTACATTTTCTATTAGTTTGTTGTATGTTTCCATTTCAACCAATTCCTGGTAGAAATCATCATGTTTTCTACCCCTTTCCCTCTTCCCAGCTCCTTCCATATCTGCTTCACCAAATTTGGTGGTCCTCTTGTGTTAACTGTGAGAAAAGGAAAAAAGTTTTTACTTACAATTATGCATCTTACTCGCCTGTGGTACTGTAGTCGAAACAGCTGGGACTTCATCAACACATTCCTGCATTATTTGGCTGTGTTCTGTTATTTGGGCAACACTTTTGCTTAAACTTGCTGTGTTATTTTAGAACACCATTTAGTTAACCCTGTACAGAGGTTGACTCATTAAAGGTACTGTTCAGATATAGCCAATTGTAACCAAAAGAAGCCAGCTCGGAGCAAAGTGATAGACGTGTTGTCCCTCTGACGCCGTGTGTGTGTGTGTGTGTGTGTGTGTGTGTGTGTAGCTCACAGATTCAATACAGGTCATGTAATGAAATGGGAAAATGAAAAAAAAATTTGTACAAAGAAACCGACTTAAAAAGACGGATGTCTGGAGGCAGCTGTTTTAGCATGTTCCAATACTACTGAACAGAACAGCGGATCTTATCTCCTATTGAATTCTGTGGCCAAAAAAAATTTCAATAGGATAGTTTCCTCACACCCACTCCCCATAAACTCAAAACATCATCCCTCCTTCCTTCCCATTCATCCCCATCCCCTCTTTTGACCCAGCTTCTTGCCCACATATACAATACTTGCACACACACACACACACACACACACACACACACACACACACACACACACACCTGTGCCACGGCAATCCCTTTCCCCTTGTGATATCTATTTCCTTACCCAACATTCCTTCCCTCTCCCTAAGGACATAAAAGGGCAGTACCGAGGTACAGAAGTACCAAGTTACAGTACTGAGTTACAATTCGAGTACCGGTAGCATTAGCGACACTACTTTTTTCATGTACCGAAATTGGTACCGACGGTACATTTTTAAGCATATTTTGTCAGTACTCAATACCGGTACATTTTATTTATCTCTATCAACGCATTGTGTGATAAAGAAAAAGTGATGAGAAGGCCTACATGGGAGTGCTGCTGCCGACCCTGGCCATGTGCCTCAAGAAATTAAAAAAGGTGAAGGAAAGCGCCGATCTGACGGTGTACTTGCTTCTAGTGATTGGGAGTGTGGAAGGCAGGTTCGCCCATCGCTTTGAGGACATTGACTGCCTGCTTGCTGCTGCCTTTCATCCCCAATTCAAGCTATCGTTGTTGGCGTGGTTACCTGAGTCTGCCTCCTACGACATAAAGAAAATAAGGAGGAGGGTGGAGAACAAGATGGTGTCTGGTGTCACTACTGGAGGGCAAGCTAGAGCATGCGGAGAGCAGCACCACTGGTGATGTAAAAAGGAGGAAGAAAAAGGAGACTGGGATAAAGCTAGTAAAGGAATTTTTGGAGAAACTCCAGAAAAATATAATCAACAAGGACTGCTGTCCTTGCAAGGTTTTCAGAGACTTACTTGTAACTTATAACATGCCATCCAGTGCTCCTGTGGAACATCTGTCTTCATTGGGGAATGACGTGCTCAGACCAAAATGAGCGGGACTCAGTGAACTCACTATCAATTTGAAGTGTTCATTTTCCTGAAGGGCAACAATGGGAAAGAAAACTGAAGTGCACTGTGTAATTATTAAATCCCCTCACACACGCATAAGTTTTATAAGTTTTGCCGACACACGATTTTACTCCACCCCCTCCCTGCCAGCCCGCCCGCACGCTGCTGAAAACACATATTCTCGCCCTATTTTCACCACCCAAACCTCTATATATTGCCATGAAACCTACATATCTTATTCGCCGATGTTTATTCCAGCCGATAAGCGAAAAAAAAAAAATACAGAAAAAGATGCATAAAGGTACATTAGACCACCGTGAATAAATATTTCCGAACGTCAATTTCACTTCCCAACATCCTAGTTTGAATGTTTTCCATCATACAGAAAAATGTTATGAGAAGTTTTAATAGAGAATATCATCAGCTTTCTAAGAGGAAAGTCAGGTTATGATACGATTTGTAGTTTTCGAGAAAATAGCCAAAAATTTAAAGCCATATTTTGAAAAAAAAAAAAAAAAAAAAGCAGGGAGCTTTTCTGTAAAAGTTTTCTCGCACATATTATGTTTTTATATCATAATCTTGTGTAGAATTTCATGAGCTTCTCATGGGCCGCACCGATTTTTGACAGGCCTCATAGTTTCCGAGTAAATTGCAAAAAACTACTGGGTACTCACAGCTGTACTGCACTTTCGTCTTGTGCGCACAATAACTTTCATATTCCCTCCTATGTAACAACGACTTTTCATCAGAGATATTACATTGTTATGTCCTATACATATGTAGAATTCACTGATCTTTATCATGGTTCTTACAGGAAATTGATACGACCAATGGTTTTCAAGTAAATGGACAACAAATGTAGAATACTCCTCGTCTCCCACAAGCAAGATATAATCATTCCCTTTCCCTGCCTCACCAACATCTACATATTTTCGCTTGTTAGGTTTTATTTATTTATTTTTTTTTACTCAAAGTATACACGTAAAATAGCATTAGCTTTTTAATAGTGCTCTCAGAAACTCGACATGACCACTAGTCTTTTTGCTAGGTAGTGATACTGAAGCCGAACTTTCTTCCATCTCATATGTGTATATGTAAAAAACAATACTTATTTGTGTAAAAAATATAGAAATATAGAAATAGGTCAATATACAAATCAACAAAATATGGATAACTCACCTCCTCCAGAGGTGTTGAGATGTTAACAGGACCTTGATGGGTTTGAAGATGGGGAGTTATGTGGTGTGTGAGCATGTGTGTGTGAGCATGTGTGTGTGTGTGTGTGTGTGTGTGTGTGTGTGTGTGTGTGTGGCGTATTTTGCTCTCTCCTCCTTCCACTACACATGCGATGCACACAATAGATTTCTCCACGAACATTCACTGCACAACATAAATATATACGTGTGGCATATTTCTTGTCTCTGATCCTTGTGCTAGGTTTCACTAAATCAGTCAATGCATGCAATATTTGTCGGGGAACACTCACTGCACTGTTTTATTCGTATGTTTCACACTAGACTATACACAATATAGCACTGTCTTTGACTGCTACAATACCTATTCACTGAAGTCTGTGATTGTGTGGTGTATTTGTTGTCTCTGATACTTGCGCTAGGTTTGAGCAAAGTCAATCAATGCACGCAATATTTCTCAACGAATACTTGTTGCACTGTTTTATACGTATATTTCACACTGAACCATATGCAGTATAAAACACTATCACATGATTCCATCCCAACCTCCTCTATTATTCCCTTCCTGACTCTATGGCATATGTGACCGCTTGTTTCCTTTTCCTTAGCGACTGGCATAACTCTATGGTATACATAATGCATGCTATGGTAGGTCAGTTATTTCATTAATCCAGGTACTAATAGTTTCACAAAATATACATGCTGGCTTCATTATAAAGGTAAAATACATCATTTATGGTCAGGGTGAAGCAGAGTGGAAACCCCGTTATAACAAACCACACTCCTGCCTCTAGGCCTAACGGCTGATAACAAGCCCCAGTGCCTTACAAACAATATATCTATATTCCATAGACATAATCAAAAACACTGTACAGTCACAATATTTCAATAATGGCTTCTGCCTCAGGTGGGAGGGGGAAAATGGCGGATTTAAAGGGATGACTGACAGCAGCGCTACCCTTCAGCCAGCCTGGTCATGAAATACTGAGTTTTTTCTGCTGCACATTGCCTCATCAGAGCAGTCACAGTTTTGCCAAGTGATTACCTCGGAAGAGAGATACACCCACTAGAATGCACCAAAATTTGATGCAAATCGGCCAAAAACTTTCCGTTTGATGGTGTTTTTTCTTCTTAACAACGCGATTTGTGTCTTCGTGCATTTATATGTCAAACCACAAAGAACACAATTCGTGTCAATGTGCCTCGGAGGGTTAATCAGATTATTGTGCAGGTAATGACGTGATGTAGTCATAAAATTGTGTTTATTTGATGAACACTAAACTTGGTGTATAAGAATGTGAATTACAGTGGCCAATTAAAGTTTAGGAATCTATGTATTGAAAGTAAAGGACTGAACGTCGCAAAGCCTTATGCTTTAGTCACTCCATAGTTAATGTGACTGTGACAACTGTCTGACAACATCTTTCATCTCTCCTCAGGTCCAACTCTTCTGACAAGACTGGTCTCTGGGTCCTCAGTATGGTAACAACAACAAAAAATAAATATTGAGCAAATTTACTGTATTCATATTTATATACCGAGTACCGAGTCAGTACTCAGTACTTTTTTTTTGTACTGGTACTGGTAGTGACACTGCAATTTTAGGCAAGTACCAGTACCGTTACCGATGGTACCTTTTGTTTACCGGGTACCCACCTCAGCCTAAGAACTTCCCACTTCACCTGTCCCTTGTTTCTCTCTGTCCTTGTGGCATGATCTGTAATCCCTTTTTCCTGGACCTCACCTTCCTTACCCTACCTGCCTCCCCCTAGTCCATACCAACCCTCGCCAAAACCTCCCTCCCCCTCACACTGCCACAGCCTTCTGCTAAGTATACAGGAAATGTGGTGTATATTCAGCAATTGCATTCTGAGGACGCCATGAGACGAAATGTCAATAAACATTAAGTCCCACATCGGTGTTTTGTTTTTCCAATTTGTCAACAAAAAGTGAATCATCAAATGATCGAAGTCCTATCGGCATAAGCACACACTGGCAACAGCATCATGTTTTAATTTTGTGCTGGAATACTAAATTGGCGGGAACATTACTTGGTGATGGTATTTCGAGATTTCAACAGATCTTGATTTAGCGATCAGATTGTCACCACATGCACAACCAAAGGAGGCCACAGCATGTTTCATAAATACAATGTGTAACATGACTTTCTGCAAATATTTGTAGGTGAAATAGTATGTCATTCTGAGTAGAAATTCTCTTATACACATAAGCATTTTTAGGATTACTTTAGGCGTGAGGTGGATTTTAAAAATTATGCTGTGCAACTGTCAGTGTCGCACACATCACGGAGATGAGGCGGGTAGGGGAGGTGGAGCAAGGCTATCTAGGCGCCCTTTGCAACTCTGTGAAATTATGAATTTTTTTATTATGATTTTTTATGCAAGTTATGGAACTTTACAGTTCCGGTATCTTCAAATAGGAAATCACACTATTAATAGGTATTCTGTAATGCACTGATAAGGATTACATGAGAATTGTATGGCTGTAATTAGTGAGAAAAACACTGTAAAATGTTATGTGGGCCATGGCAATGTTTATTTGCCTCATCATGTTGAAAAACTGTATAATGTTCGAACATTGGGAGATTTTCTGTGTGAGGGGGAGGGTGCGCTATTTTTTATTTATTATTACTACTTTATTTTTCCTTCTTTTGAAATTTTGCACCCCTAAGAGTTTTGCACCCGGGGCAACCGCCCCTGTGGCCCCGCCCACGCTATGCCCCTGGCTGGACCTGATCGATGACAGTCAGGACATCGATATTGTTGATTCTGACACTGATGCTGAAGAGCCCACTGAGTCCGGACACTCATGGCTCCACCTGGAGAATTACTTCGCCTTCAAGTGCTGGAAGGTGAAGAATGCCGTCTTCTTGAATGGTAGGTGTCGTCACTGGCGTGGTAGTTGTTGTGGTACTCTGGTAGATGTATCATGTAAGTTGTATTGGTAGTGAGGTGTGATGGTAACTGTAACTGTGGTAGTTGTGTCGGTAGTGGTGGACCATGGAAGGTGGTAGACTAGTATCATGGTAGTGGTTCCTGGTGGTACTGGTAGATGGTAGTTGTGGTAGATGCCTGGTGTGGTAGTAGTGGTTATGACGGTAGTGGTAGTTGTGGTAGCTGCCAGCTGGTAGTGGTAGTGGACTAGTGGTAGTACTAGTAACTACTGACCAGTATTGGTGGTAGCTGCCAAGCCGATCAGTGGTAGTGGCTGTAGCCTGGTAGATGGTGTCACTGGTGTGGTGTCGTGGTGGTAGGTGGTGTGTGCCTGAGTGGTGACTGACTGATGTTGTGGTGTGGTGGTGGTGGGGGTATTGACAATTGTAGTGGTAGTGGTGGTACTGGTAGTTGTGGTACTATTTAGGTCCTGGTGATTCTGGTGAGTGGTTCTGGTGTCACCGTGTAAAGTACCAGTAACTTGAAACTTCATTGTGGTGGAGATGCTGGTAATGGTGGTAGCCGGTACCTGGCAGTGATGTTGGCATTATGTTGGCAGTGGCATTGTGATATGGGATCAATGATATGGTGGGTAGCCAGTAACTAATATAGTCTAACTGTGGTAGGGCTAAGGGCAGTTATGGTAAAAATATAGCTAAAATATAATAACGTTAAATAATTAAAACTTGAAAAAGATTAAAAGAGAATATCTAGTATATTTGTTTTTTACATGTTTTTGTACTTATATTAACTACTTTGCACAATCGTCCAAGACACAGTAAATGCAATGGATACATTTATGTTCTAATTACAGGCCAACCACCAGCATGCCGAGGATACAGAAGAGGTAAAGAAAGGTCAAGGACAAGGTCATCCCACCACTGGGCCAGCAGCCGCCACCACCCATTAGTGCCAGTACCAGCACTACCAGATTAAGTACTGTGTGATTGTCGGACTCAGAGCAGTGAGTACGACGTCTACTGATCGTTTTATCATCCGTCTTTAACCTTTTTTGTATTTCTTCCCTTTGTTGCCTTTATATAATGAAATGATTTTTTTTTTCACATTATTAATACAAGCAACAGAGTAGCGGAGTAACGGTAACTTCCGTTTCTGTTGTAAAGAAGTAATGGCGTAGCTGATAATGAAGTTAATTATGTGTAACGGAGTACCGGTTAAGGAAGTTACTTTTTACGAAACAATGCCCACCACTGAAAAAAATATATATAAATTTATATTGATATATATAAGACATAAATATTATATGTAAATATATAACATAGATGTAATATAATATAAAAATATATAAAAATATGTAATAAAACATTATATATATATATATATATATATATATATATATATATATATATATATAGGGTTAGTGCTCTTACACGCAAAACAACTAACAAAAATACAAACAAGAAGCCTTGGACCTGGACAGACCAACAGGTGACAACTAAGGACCAAACAAAGGACATGGTACAGATTACGATATGGAATGCAAAGGGTGCAAATGATGTGAAAGAATGATTGTCCAGATGCTTGAGGGTGCAAAAGTGGATGTATGTGGATTAACTGATACTAAATGATGAGTTGAGAGTGTGAGAGAATGGGAGTATGGATGGGGTATATGTGCAGGAATAGACGAGAGTGAGAGGGCAAAAGAAGGATTGTGTATTGTTGTGAGTAACAGTTGGAAGGAGAATATAAGAGAGTATGGAGCAGTTGGCTCAAAGACTATGTGGGTAAGATTGAAAGTTGGTCCACAAATGTGGGCGATTGTGTGTGTTTATGTGTCAACACAAGATCATACAAGCAGAGTGAGAGAAGAGTTTTGGACAAATGTGGAAGCGTGCAGGGAAAAGTTTGAAAGAATGAGAGAGTGTTTTTGATTGGAGAAATGAATGGAAAAGTAGGAAATGTGAAGGTGGATGGAGTAGTTGGCGAGGTGTGCTTTCAAAGATGGATGAGATTGGCAGCGCTTTCCTGGACATTTGTGCCGGGACGGGGTTGGTGATAGCCAAACCATCTTCAGGCACAAAATGATCCACAGGTGTAAATGGCAAATGATGAGAAGGGTGGGTGGTGAACTAAATGAACCGATGGCAATGACTGAATATATGTGTGTGTGTGTGTGTGTGTGTGTGTGTGTGGATGATAGGATGAGAAGGTGTGAAATGGATGGACGAACATATAGAGGTTGGGGGAGTGGACTTTATGACCACCACTTTGTGGTGGTGAGAATCAAGGTCATAATGAAATGGAGTAATAGAAGAAGGGAAGGACAGGAGGAAGTAGCTCATACAAGGAGGGTGGAAAGGTTACAAAGGGATGGAAAAAAGGCAGAATATAAGAAAAAAGTGGAGGGGCGATTGGGTAAATATTGATTGGTGCAGATGGGGGACATGGAAGGTGTGTGCAGGATATTCACTGAAGAATTCTGTGCAGCATGTGAGGTAGTGTGTGGGGTGAAGAGAAGATGAAAGGGGGTGCAAGGAACAGCATGGTGGAATGAAGACGTGAGACAGGCTGTGGCACAAAAAATGAAAGGATATAGTAAGCGAATGAGAAACATGGGTGTAGAAGAAGTTGTGAGGTGGAAGAGAGAGTCATATGTAGAGAGGAAAAGAGAGGTGAAAAGATTTGTAAGAAAGAGTAAAAAGAGAGTGGATGAGGATTTTGGAAGGAATTTGAGTGCAGAATGGAGGGAATGTAAGAAAATGTTCTGGAAGTAGGTAAAGAGAGCTAGACAGGTTGTCAAAGAAGTTAGTCGGGAAGTGAAAGAAAAAAAAAAGGTAGGTTACTGGTGGACAAGGGAGAAAAAGTGAGCAGATGGAGAGAAGATTCTGAGGAATTGCTGAACATAGAGAATGCAAGTAATGTGAGTACAAGTGGTTGAGGAATGGCTGGGAGAAGGAGGGATGTGAGAAGAATGGAAGAAATCAGTAGGATGGAAGTTGTGGAAGCAATGAAGAATGTCAAAATGAAGGAACTGATGGAGTGTGGTGAAATGCTGAAGCATGGGGGAGAGATGGTAGTAGAATGGATGTGGAAGATGTGCAGATTGGCCAGAGAGGAAGGTAGGGTCCTGGAGGATTGAAAGTCAGGTATAATTATTCCCTTGTACAATGGAAAATGGGAAAAAAAAAGTGTGTGGTAATCATACGGGCATTTATCTTCTTAGTGTACTAGGAAAAGTATATGGTAGGATGCTTATTGACAGAGTTAGAAAAGAGGAGTAGACTTTACCACCATTCGAGCAGGGCAGTACTCCTGAGGTGGATGGCAAGCTGGTGATAGGGAGAGCTGGAGCTCCCATTTCACCAGCCCTCAGGACTTGATCCTGACCATTTCCCTTTCCTGAACATTTTCAGTGTTTTCCTTTACATAGAGAGTAGGCTAGCATACTCTTTTAATACCTGTACCTTCAACTGTCTTCACCACACTACATGTGCATAAAATTTCACACCTTCCATTCCTACTCCCTTTAGCAATGGCTGCTGCATTATTACTGGTACTATAAAACGAAGTGGTACCTCGGATTACCACCACTGGCAGGGTACGCCTGGCAGCACAGAGTCCTCCTGGTCGTCATCAAGCGACTGTGCCAACAGCAACTGTCGCACTTTCCAGTCATGCTCGTCAGCGAAGAAGTGAAGGTGTGGCCTTATTCTTCATTAATATCCGTGATCTTAGAACCAATCTAGATTCAGTTCATTTTTTTGTACAGTCCATATCCCCTCTGGCCCTATTCCTTAGAGAACCACAAACCTCACCCTCAACTGAAATATCCCCATTTTGTTCTGGTTACCATCTCCTCATAAACATCCGCAACAAGGGCGGCACCCATTGTTATATCAAATCTCAATATGCAGTTGACACTTTTATAAACTTCACTTCATCCAGTTTTGATTGCTCATTGTATAAACTAAATTGGCTAAATATTACCAAATATATCTGCGTAGTCTATCTCTTCCCCAATGCTTCTTCAGAATCCAGTGTACATAATTCTATATCCAAACTGTTGAGTAACTTTAACCTTGCCCTTTGCACCAAAATTACAGTTTTGGGTGATTTTAACGTACATAATGTTGAAAGGTTAATGCATTCTACCAGGACAGACGATGCTGGTGTAGCGTTTGAGCTGTTTGCAGAATCGTTTAATCTCATGCAGCTGGTAAAGCAACCAACCAGAATACCAGATAATCCTGACTGTAATGCTCATGTCTTGGATTTATTCCTGACAAATAATCTGGATCAACACATGATAGAGGTACTGTCACCATTTGGATCCTCTGACGAAAATATCATCAAAGCCTCATTAATTAGCTCCCCCAAACCTCCCTATGCTGAACCTGTCAGGGTGACCCGATGGCACTTTGATAGGGCAAACTGGGATGGATTTAGAAATTGTCTTGCTGACATTCCATGGCAGTCTTTCTTCTCTAACGATGCAAGTTCTACCCAGTCCCACCTTTGTGACTTAATAGTGGCTGGTATGGATTTATTCATACCAAGTCAACAGTTCACTAAAAGATCAAACTCTCCAAAATGGTTTAATAGTAACTGTGCCACAGGAACAGCCCAAATGTCATTAGCATATAACTTTTACCTAAAATCAATAACATCTGAATCACTCTGTCAATAAAAAATTGCTAGAAACCAGGCAAAACTGTAATAAGCCTTGCTAAATCAAACTTTCTTCAAAATCAAGCAACAAAACTACTTAACCCTAATGATAATAGAATATTCTGGTCAACTCTCAGTCCTTTCAATAATAAATTTAACAAATCATCCATTCCCCCACTAAAATATTCAGATGACAACATTACAAATGACCCACATGGAAAGGCAAATATCTTTGCTAGTAAATCTGCCAGAAATTCTACCATAGAGGAAATCAGCCAGAACGTCCCAGTACTAGAACCTAACTCTTCCGAATTTATTCCACTTAAAATACAGACAAGATACGTAAAATCCATCCCAGACATTTACCAACCAACAAAGCTCCAGGCCCAGATGGAAATCCTCCGACTGTTTTGAAAAAGTGTTCCCCAGAACTTGCCTCTGTTCTAGCTATTTTATTCAGACTATGCATACGTACTTCTTCATTCCCTAATTCAAGGAAAGAAGCCAATATCCACCAAATTCAAAGAAAGGAAGTTCCACTGACCCCTCTGATTACAGACCAATAGCTGTCACATCTTCTCTTGGTAAAGTATTTGAAATTTTAATTAATAAGCACATAGTTAAACATTTTGAATCCAACAACTTAATTAGTGATAGACAATATGGTTTTCGCCACCAGAGATCCACCATTGACATACTCAGTCTCCTGAATCATACCATCCATCATTCAATCGACTTACATGGAGAAACTTATGCAGTAGCCCTTGATATTTCTAAATCTTTTGACAGAGTATGGCAACGTTCCCTGCTGTCCAAACTCCCTTGCTATGGACTAACGTCTTTTGTTCCTCTGCTTTCCTCATATCTCAGTGACAAAAAAATAAGAATAAAAGTAGATGATGCATATTCAATTTTCCACTCCATTAATGCCGGCGTGCCACAGGGATCAGGTCAGGCGCCAACCCTGTTCCTGGTACATATTAATGATCTCTTATCTGTCACCCACAATCCCGTCCATTCATATGCAGATGACTGAACACTTCATGGTCCACATACACTCAGACACCCATTTACAAATTCTAATATCTCTAACTCTCAACTTCGTACAGCCGTCTCCATAAATGAAGACTTATCTACGATCATTGAATGGGGACAAAACAACCTTGCCTTATTTAATGCTAGTAAAACCAAATATATACAATTCACTAATAGACAGATATTGCCAGATTCGTATATTACCTTCAGTGTTACTAATATTCCCATCTCCAAATGTATTGAAATTCTCGGTGTCACACTTAATAATGCCCTCAGCTGGACCTCTCATGTCAGATCACTTGCTAAAACCGCCTCAAAGAAACGTGGATTATTGTACAGAGTCTGTACCTTCTTCAATGATGAGCCATTTGCTATAATTTATAAGAGTCATGTGTGCTCTCAGCTTGAATATTGCTCACCCTTGTGGAATGGATGTGGAGAGGTTGCATTAAAACAACTAGACAAAAATCAGAACAAAGCTGTTGGAATTACTATTAACCTACAACCCTACAAGAAAGAAGGAATGTTGCCTCCCTTGCATTATTTTACAGATATTTTTATGGCAAATGCTCAGACGAAGTTGCGTCCATTGTGCCACCTCTCCATGCCTTCCCTCGTGCTACACGGGCATCTGGTAGCGCTCGTGTCTGGAACTTCACTCAGCCATATTGCAGAACTTCTTCCTATCAGAATTCTTTCATTCCTCGAACGGCATTTCTCTGGAACTCGCTTCCCCTGAGTTGTTTCCCTCCAAACTTTAACCTACTGCTGTTCAAGTCTAACTGTTAGAGATATTGTACGAATGGAGAACACCAGTAATCTGGTGTATGGATAATTTTTTAAATTCATTTATTTTTCCTTCCTCTGTTCTGTTGTTTAAAAAATAATAACAGAGGAGTAGTTGGAGAATAACAGGAAGGGAAGAGGTTGTGTAGATCAGATATTCATTCTTAGGTCATTAGTGGAAAAGTTTCTAGAGAAGGGATAAAGTTGTATGTGGCTATCATGGATTTGGAGAAAGCATATGGCAGGGTGGATAGACAAGGATTATGGAAAGTATTAAGAATATATGGAGTAGATGGGAAGTTGTTGAATGCCGTCAAGAGCATGTATGAGGATGCTAAGGCTGCAGTGCATGTGGATAGTGAACTGGGTGAATTTTTCTATTGGAAGGTCGAATTGAAACAGGGATGTCATGTCTCCATGGCTGTTCATCCTGTATATGGATGGGAGTTATAAGAGATACAAGGTAGGGCAGTGGATGTAAAAACAGCCCTAATGAGAGAAGGCAGTGTTTGGAAACTCCCTGTAATGTAGTTTGCAGATGATACTGTGTTGTTAAGTGACGGCAAAGGGGAGCTGCAAGGCTTGGTGGCTGAGTTTGTGAGAGTGTGTAAGAAACAAAATCTAAAGGTGAATATAGGGAAGACTACTGTAAAGTCGTGGTCTTCGAGAGAAATGAAGTCAGTTAATGTACAGAGAGGTTGGATGAGGAGGAAATGAAAAATGTGAGCACTTTTAAGGCACTTGGGTAGTGTGATGAGTGAGGATGGAAATTTAGAGAGAAAGTGCTTGAAGGGGTACATCAAGGAAGAAAGGTTGCTGGTTCTTTGAAAGCAGTGATAAGAAACAGGGAAGTCAACATGGACGTATCTTACGTATGGTAGTGAATTTTGGATGCTGTTGGAGGGACAGAAGTCTAGAGTGAGAGCAGTGGAAATGAGTTGAGTGGAGCATGTGGAGTCACATGGAGAGACAGACTGACAAATGAGGAAGTGAGGGAACATTGTGATGTGGATGTGGACGTGATAGGAAGCGTTAGGAGAAATGCAATGAGGTGCTTTGGCCATGTGGAGAGGATGACGAGTGAGAGACTGACGAGAAGAGTGTATGTGAGTGAGGTGGAGGGGGGGAGAGGGAGAGAGAAGGCCAAGGATGAGATGGAGGGATGGAGTGGAGAGGTATATGGGAGAGAGGTGTGTGAGGTGGGAGCAGGGGAGTAAAATGGCGGGGGACAGAGTGACATGGAGGCGATTTGTTGGTGGGCACCTCTTAGGGAATTAAGACGTCTGGCAATAGATAAACATATATACCATACCTTTAGTAGAGAAATCCGGTGCAATCAAACTGTACAGGACGGTCTCCACTGTCACCATAACATGATCACCTCTTCTCACCAGAGTATCCTGCATCTCAACAAGCTCGTTATATTCTGCTAACACCACTCGACCTTCCTTTTGCATACCATCAATATATGGCATGATTTTCTGGTGAGCAATGGGGAAAAGTTAAAAATGAATAATTGACACTAGGTAAGCGTGAAACACACAGATGAGCGCATGCATTAGCATTCTCTCACAAGCCCACCAATTATGAATTTGAAGTGTCATTCCATGCCCAAAAGTTCATGATACACATTGTTAATATTGTAACAGCTGCTCTGCACACACCTGACATTGACATGTAGATGCATTGTACACATTCTAATCATGTGTTTGCCAGAGCCTCCCATGGGCTGACCTAAAAGGGCCATTCTCTTTGCGTAATTGATCTACTGAATTACTGTGGGACCAATACCTACTGAATTTCTGAGGGACCAGTGTGAAATGAGTCCATGCAGCCTTCTAAAGTCACTGGGATTGTTATTGGTGCCTTCCTAGGCCCCCCCCCCTCCCCTCCCTGATGATTCCCTGTGATGTGAGTCATATTAAGATATTCTTAAGTTTAAAAATTGTATAAAAACCTTAAGATCTGCTATATGTATAACACCAAATTCATAAAATGGCAATTTTAGGGTCTCATAAGATCCATCTGGGGCCTTTTTGAGCCAAGAGCTTCGTGGTTCCGAAAGAATAATGTATAAGTTTTTACGGGTTTTGAATGGCAAGTGATTTAGATAGTGAAATCCACAGTGTCAGTATGGATTATCTTTCTGTCTGCCAGTGTGGGTTTCTCTGTCCTCATCTGTGTTCATGACATTATGACTTCAACCACCGACCAATTTGTAAAGCTGGAGAACACTAGTTTTTATAACTGCAGATGCAGCCATTCCCACCCAACGCTTCAGACGTGAGCATAGGTGTGGATAGCTTTTAACCTGTTGCGTCCTGTCAACATATGGGTACGTCAGAACTTTTTTTCATGCTGACACCTGTCAACGTACCGGTATGTTCTGCAATTGTGAGGTCCGTCATTTGCACATTTTTCAAGTTTCGTGGGTGATTTTTGATAGGCATATGGGGGAGACCTTCCTCTATCCGTTGCCAAGTGTGGACACCACCCGACCCCACGTGACCCCTGCTTGACATTGCCCTTGATGCCTTCGCAACCGACAGTGATTCCCCAGTCAGTGACGATGTGGAGGACAAAGATTACGTGGTGCTGGACAAAGAAACAAGGAGCAGTGATGAGGAGGTATTGTTGTCAAGGCAGGCGTGGTACGTTACATGCTGTAGACTAAGGAAGTCCTGCCTGGACCCCAACCACGTGCACACACCTCTTTCCAGCCTGTGGACAAAGGGTCTGACGAGGACGAAGACAGAGCCGTAGGTTGTGGCCGTCTCTCATGGTTGGGTGGGAGAGGATTTTGCCACGGGGAGGTGAAGGGGCAGCAAGAAGAAATATAAGGTATGGGCCTAGTGCTTTGTCTGGGAAAGGCGCGAGTGGTGGGGTGTGCATGAGTGAAAAGGAAAGTGGTGGTAGCAAGGAGGCAGCTCCCAGGCAAGTACGTGATGCACCTCTTCCCCGCTGAGGGGAATCACCTTGATGTGGTGGCAGGGCTTGAAGTGTGGTTGGTTGTGCCACCTACTCAGGAGGCATGCTTACCCCTGTAGAGTTCGGTATTTGTCAGCCCTGTGGATCAAGCACCCCCTTCATCACTGGTAGGGGAAGCCTGCTGGTGGTGTTAGTCCCTGCCCACTTGTCATCTAGGGCAGGACTGTTGCTTCCCCAAGTGTTTGCCGTGCGTGGTGTCCCATAATGCTGGGAGATGGGAGTCCTGGGGGTTGAGCGATGCTGCACGATGCACCCTGCAGCTAGCAATACACCACTTTGGTCTCTTATTCTGGCTAGACAGGCAGCCTGGTTGGGCCTGACCAGGTCAATCGGATGGTTATGTTTTGGCTAGGGTCAAGTGGGCGCTGGGGGGCCTGGTGGCTCCTATCGTCCTGGAGTCACGCTTGCCCAGGTCCCCCGGTGGTTACCCGTGTATACTCTCCTGCTACCTCTGGGGTCGCCAGTGGTGTTTGTCTCTGGCATAAGACCTCCCCTTGTTGGGCTCCATGGTGGGTGGAGGGGTGGGGGAATGAAGTTGTTTGATAATACATGGAGGGAATAAATAAAAATTCTGTTGATGACACTGCACCTGTTCACGGACATTCTTCAGACCCTTCCATAATTGCCACTCTGGAGCCATTCCAGATCCCTGGGGACTATCCTCCTTTGCCCCAGCATTCAGCTGGGACTGGCAGACGGTCACGTCGGGCTGGTGGGGCAATGGGTTTAGGCCTGGTAGAGACTGTGCCGGCATCTTATGCCAAATATCTAGTGCTACAAACCCCTCAGAGTAGGTCAGTGCTAGATATCGATATCTTTGATTTATACCATGCTGTTGTGTCTGCATGTGGGAGAGAACCTAAGATCTCTTCACAGGGAGAATGAAACCTCCTCATTGAGGTTTCCTCCCCAGAAGAAAGCTCACGATTACAGGCTCTAACTTCTGTCTCTGGTGTGGAAGTTACCTGTGTTCCTCATGCTGCCTTTAACAAATGCAAAGGTATGATTTTTTCCCATGACCTCCTTCGATACCCAGAGGCACGGTTGTTGGAGGACCTAAGATCTTCTGGTGTGGTAAATGTAGAGAGAATGCAGAAGAAAATTGATGGTGTCCTGATCCTGACTCCCATCTTGTTCCTGACTTTTGACAGGCTAACATTGCCTAGGTCAGTTAAACTAGCTTGGCTATCCCTTCCTGTCAACCCGTTCGTGCCGACCCCAAAGTGCATTAGCCGATTTTGCCATCAGGCATAGGCTGGCCTTCCTGGTGTCTGTGTCTCCTGCGGTAGATCAAGCCATACCAGTGACTGTGCAGGACCCCCGTTTAAGACAAACGCTATTATTACTGCATCTTAATATACGCTGGGTTTGATAAACCCATTTTTTGGAAAATCATACACCCATGTGAAAATCAAAATTTGATAAAACCAATACATATATAAAAAATATAAGCTTTGTACTTTCATTTGAACCTTATGTAAATGAGTTTGTTTGATATCTTAAAGGTTAAGTGGTAACTTGAAAAAAAGTATAAAAAATGAGAAAAAATTGATATAACTTTAAAAAAATATGTGGAAAATTTGAAACAGGAGCTGCGGACTTCTCCATTTGCATACACACTCCTAGGTCATGGGCACTACAGCACATGGTACTCTAACCCTTACGGACTCATGGTGGGCTGTGGTTGAGGTAGACAAAAAATGGGGTATATTTTTCGAGTCAAAATATGGAGTAGGAAGATTGGCAATTTTTCATGCAATCCCAAACCCTTGAAATTGAACACTACGTGGTATTTGGACCTCTCTAAGCCTTTACCCAGTGATTTTGACCACCCACCCACCCCCACAACCTTGTTCTAGGGGGTAACTAAGATAAAATTTAGTTATCAGGAAGTGTCATTTCTTGAGTAGTGAATGTTATTATTTTATTACTGAAACCTCATAATTGCAAAACACAGTGGTATGCAATCCAAAATAGTTGCTATTTGTCATTTGTGGTGTACTTATGGCCGTTTGAAAAATAATTTGTTCGAATTTTCCTTGACAATTCTCAAAATCATGAGCACTTACTTGGACTCACAAACAGTCACCACAGACAGGGTAATAGTGACCCTGGCAGACAGCCTTCTCGCATTTGCTCCATCAGAAGCATGTCTTCTTGTCAGTCTGAAGAGGGCACTCCTGGCACTGAGCAGGTCGACTTTGATTCTTAGCACCCAGTGGTGTTCATTATTTTATCATGTTCTTCATAACTCAAAAAATGGTGACCCATGATTTCACAGTTCACAAAGAAATAACTGTGTTCTAAGAAATATTCACTTCCTGCATGGAAAAGCACTTTAGAAATTATACTCAAACTACTTGCTGGGTATGACAAACCCTGTGTCACATATGTATGTTAGTACATATGATGGGTGTAAGATACCCAAAGGCGCCGATATGGAAATTTCCTTCAAAGAGAGCGGAGCGACACTATGTCTCCCTACTGGGGCAACACGTGGAAGGAGGGTATCTGGGCGCCCAGCCGTCTCAGACAATAACCCACGCAGTGATCATGTGAACTCGGGTATGCGTCGGGTGCAATACACCCCCGTATGTATTAGAGGATGTTATCACTGTGGAGGTCCTTATTCTGTCTCTTCTAAAAACTGTCCCAAGATACTGGCTTGAAAAGGAGATCTTATCAATTCGTACACTTGAGAGGATTTCGTTTCCTGAAGCAAACAGAAGAGTCCAAACACTCTTCTTTCAGCTGGGGGTTACTTATGCTTCTGTCCCTTCTATAACACCAATGCATCTCCCTGTATCTCAGAGGCAGCCTCAACCCACTCCAGTATCCACTCCTTCAACTCATGATATACAGAATGCTGTCCCCATGGTTAGTACTGTTGGTGAGAATGATGCTTGCCTGACCGCTACTTCGACTGTTTCTGCCCCCACTTCGGTGGCTGACGCCTTGCACACTTCTGTGGTGGTGGCAGATGACCACATTGACCGGACCTCTTCTCCTGTCGAAGCCAGTATGCCCGAGGCTCCATCTGTACCTGGTAAACATTATTGTTGTTTATCAGAGTCCTCTGAACATGAAGACCAGCCACCTAAGGTCTCTGTTGTTGACCCTTTGTTGACACCTCTCTTGTTCCCTCTGTCCAGCAGGCTGAGGGATCTAGCTGGGAGACGCCTGAAGCTGATGGTTCACCTCTGGTCCAGTCCCCACCTGGGGATGTTGGACCGCTCGTTGGTGTTTCGGATCTGAAGCATAGGATGGCCTTCTCAAATGACTCTAGATCTGTGGGTTCTACTTCCACTTCTAGGGCTTCTGGTGGGGGCACTGGCAGTCCTGCACCTCCAAAGACAGCCCCCAAGCCACCTTCCAAACAAACTGGTATGCCCACTCCAAGAAGGAGTGTTGTAAAACTTACTTCCCCATCCTCACGTGTGTCTTCATATATTAGACAGAGGGTGCGGGTTTCTGGTGCTGGGCTGGCTCCTGTGAAGGGTCTTCATAAGCATCAGTCCAAACCCGCTCACTTGTCATGTGTACAGTCCCCCACTTAATCATCATTCCTCCATTAAGGGTTCCATCATCCAGTGAAATTGTCGGGGTTTGCATGCCAACTATGAGGAAGTGTGTCATCTTGTTTCTCAATTTACTCCTCTGTGGATATGCATCCAGGAGATCATGGTAGGTGATACTGTTCATTCCAGTCCTTCTGGCTACCATGCCTTTTATCCTGATCCTGTGCCGGGCCAAGGTCATCATGGAGGTGCTGCTCTCTTCCTTCGCAAGGATATTCCATACAGTCATCTGGACATCTCCACTCCCATGCAGGCTGTCGCTGTCCGGATGTTTTTTCGTCGACAGTATACAGTTTGCAGTCTTTATCTTCCTCCTAGTGCTACTGTTGAAAGGGTGGATCTGGAATGCCTTATTCATGACCTTCTTTCTCCCTGTCTGTTACCAGGAGATATGAATGGTCACCATCCGCTATGGGGAAACAGTGAGGCCAACCCTCGGGGTGTAATGCTGGCCTCTTTAGTGGAAGATGAGGAGTTAGGCATTTTCAATACCAATAAAATGACTTATTTCCATTGTCAGACTGGAACTTTTACTTCCGTTGATTTGTCTTAATGCTCAGCTGATGCAGTTTTAGATTTTACCTGGGATGTGTTGCCAGACCTGTATGGCAGCGACCATTTTCCATTACTTTTAACTGCTAGTGCTGGTGGACCTCAGCCACGTCTTCCTCGCTAGCTTCTGGATAAGACTGACAGGCCACGTTTCAGGGACTTAAGTTCCATTTCCTTTTCTGTCAACGGGTTTGGCTGTCTTACTGAGGCTGTCATATTTCAACACCATGTTGCACTCAGCAGCCCTGTTATCTATTCCCAAAACGAAGGGTCAGTTTCCTAAACGTCCAGTTCCTTGATGGAACTCTGAGTGCAGTTCCGCAGTGAGAGCCAAACAAGTCGCCTTCTCACGACTTCGTCGTCATCGTGGGGATCTTCAGTATTTGGTGACGTATCAGGGGGCACGAGCTGATATGAGGCGAGTTTTAAAGGAGGCCAGGCTTTCATCCTGGAAGGGTTATGTTTCCTCCATCAACTCGAGGACTTCCATCACCTGGGTTTGGAACCGTGTAAGGAAAATTTCAGGAAAATTTACTGTTCCCTCCCCTCCTGTTTTATCTGGAGCAGGTGGAACTGTGGCTGATCCATTTGCTGTTGCAGAGTTGCTTGCTGATCATTTTCCCAATGTGTCAAAGAAGGATGCAGATACGCCTTCGGCTTGCCACCATCGGTGCCTAGAGTCTCGTGGTCTCAGTTTTGCCTCTCCTGGAGGAGAACATTACAATGTTTCATTTTCAATTTCTGAACTCCAGGCGGCTCTGTCGCAGTGCCATGATTCCTCACCTGGTTATAATGAGATTCCTTATGCCTTTTTACGCCACCTGTCTGGTGAGTTCCTGTTGTTTTTGCATTCTCTGTGTAATAAGATCTGGTGTTCTGGGGAGTTTCCGGCTTGTTGGGGTGTTCGTGTAGTTATCCCCATCCCAAAACCAGGTAAGGACCACCTACAGGCAATGAATTATCGGCCTGTTTCTTTGACGTCTTGTATATGTAAAGTTTTGGAAAAGATGGTCAATGTTAAGCATGTGTGGTTTTTAGAGAGAGGTGCCTTCATATCCCCTGCCCAGTATAGTTTTTGAAAAATGCAATCTACCTTTGATGCACTACTGTCCTTGGAATCTTCTGTCACTGAGTCTTTCTCCATTAACCAACACCAGGTCATGGTCTTCTTTGATCAGGAGAAGGCATATGACACTGCCTGGTGTCATGGTATTTTACTCTCTCTTCATGAGTTTGGTCTTCGTGAACCCTTGCCTATTTTTATTCAACAGTGTGCTTTCTACTGCCTGAGCACTATAAGATGCAATACCACAGAGAAGTATCCTTAGTGTTACTCTGTTTGCTGAAGCCATTAACAATGTCATTAGTGTACTTCCTGACAGTGTACAAGGATCACTATATGTCGATGACCTCTCGATTTCCTTCACCTCGTCTAGAATGTCTCTGATAGAAAGGAAGTTGCAGCTGGCTCTCAATAGAATTTCTGACTGGGCAGAAACTCGTGGTTTCCATTTTTCTTGAACAAAGACAGGGGTTATGCATTTTTGTCGTCTTTGTGGGGTTCACCCTGACCCTGACTTGTATCTCTATGGTAGGAGAATATCCTGTGTGGAAGAGACGCAGTTTCTGGGTCTTTTGTTTGATAGACGACTAACCTGGGTTCCTCATATTCGTTCTATTAAGGCAGCTTGTCTTAAAGCTTTGAGTCTTTTGAGGGTTTTGGCTCATACCTCTTGGGGTGCTGACCATCAGACCCTACTCCTCTTGCATAGGTCTCTTATTTTCCCTAAACTCGAGTATGGGTGTGTGGTCTACTCCTCTGCAACAGATGCCTGTCTCCGGTTGTTAAATTCTGTGCATCATGCTGGTGTGCATCTGGCAACCGGGGCATTCAGATCATCCCCGATTCCAAGTTTATTGGTGGATGCTGGTGTATTCCCCTTGGATTTGCGATGCCAGTTGCTAATGATGAGGTGTTGGTATCGTCTTCACCGCATTCCAGACTCAGTTTCTTGTGTCATTGTTTCCCAGGATTCCCGATCTTCTGTTTTTGACACCCGTCCTAATTTCCCAAAGCCATTTGGTTACAAGGTCCGGTCTGTTATGTTAGCCCTCTCTGTTCCCAGACTGGCAATTTGTCCACATCAGATCCCAAGGGTGGGTTCTTGGCTGCTCCCTTGCATGACATTCTGTAGGTCTATTGTTGAAAAAAAGGGCTCACTTCCCTCCCAGGTGTCCCTCTCCCTCTTTTTAGAACATGCCTCCATTCATGAGGGTTCTGTCCCCGTCTATACTGACGGGTCTAAGACTGATAGTGGAGTAGGATTTGATGTTGTCTTCTCTTCCTTTAGTAGGGGCGGTAGCCTTCCTGGGATTACTTCAGTGTATACGGCGGAATTGACTGCAATTTTATTTGCTGTTAAATTATTTTTACTCTCCCCCAATCCATTTTTGTGATTTTTAGTGACTCACGTAGTGCTTTGTCTGCACTGGAGTCTTTTAATGCATCCCATCCATTGGTTTTATAAATTTTAGAGTGGCTTTTTCTTCTTGGCCGTCGTGACTGCCGTATAGACTTCTGTTGTGTACCTGCACATGTTGGTGTGGTGGGCAATGAGAGGGCAGATACTTTAACTAAAGCTGCATCTCCTCAACAGCTCCCAACCGACTATCCACTTCCTGCTTCTCATGTAACACCTTACTTGCGGTACCCAATTCATACGTGTTGGCAGAGACGTTGGTATGTTATTTCTCACAATAAACTAAAGAAATCTTTCTGACAGTGGTTGTGCCAAGGGTTCTTCCCTCTATGTCTCGGTGATTGGAGGTGGCTCTGACTAGGCTTCGCATTGGGCATTCGCAGCTTACACATGGGTTCCTGATGAATGGTGAATCTCAACCGTACTGTGATGACTGCCTTGTTCCCCTTACTACTCGTATCTTGCTGGTCGAGTGTCCGAGTCTGGGGGAACTACGTCAGAGATTCCTCCATAAACATAAGGGGGCAGATGGTGCCTACTATTTGTGCTCGATGCTTGGTGATGCCTGTAGCGATTTCAGTGATGTTTTTAGTTTTCTTCAGGAGGCGGGCCTCCTTCCACTTTTATAAGTAATTGATATTTTATTAAACTTAGTTTATTCTTTTATTATTTTCAGTGTTGTATCCCTACTAACAGATATTAACTTTAATTTGACTATGCGCATTTTATTTAGCTGTGTGTTTTACTTTGTCATCCGGTGGGATATGACCCTGGGCAGTTGCGCTGCCAGATTTTAATTATTTGCAAACAATCAATCAATCAACCAGCACCTCTTTCCCCTCAGCAAGCTTCCCATGCTTCCTCCCCACAGCCCCGTGATGCGGGGAAAGGAAGGAAAGGGAGGGGAAAGGGGAAGGGAAAAGGGAGATGGAAAAGGAGCATGACTGGCGAAGGGTGCTGCTCTCCACCTTCTCAACCGCGCCCTACCTCCCTCTCCTCCCCACCCCAATGAAGGCGACGATGGAGATGGCGGTGTGTCGTGAGACTGGGAAGATGGGAGTGATTTCACTCCCATCATTCACTGCTTCATGGAAGAGTAGCAGTCTGGCTGTATGGCACCTGGCCTCCATGCAGGCTCCACCAGGGTGGATATCTTCCATCTATACTTTAGCGAGGAGTTTGTGGAGCAAATTGTGGAGCAGACAAACATTTTCGCTAGCAGCCAGCACCGTGAAAGTGAGTGTGAAGGAACAAGTAGCAGGCACTTCCAACAGTATGACTAGCCAGCAACCACAGATGAGATGTTCATCTTGTTTGTCCTAGTTCTCTTGACGGGTGTTGTATGGAAAAGACAAATTCCAGCATACTGGTCTAAGGACCCTATGATCAACACACCTTTCGTTGACAAGGTAATGAATCATAATATATTTCAACAAAATCTGAGCTGCCTCCACTTTTACGATGCGGAGGACCCTGCTAATGCTAGTAACACTAATATAATGAGAATAAGGATGGTATTTGATCACCTGCGGGAAAAATTCTGCCCATCCTTCTATCCTTAGAGAAACTTGGTTATAGACTAGAGTTTAATGTTGTAGAGAGGCAATATGGCAATATTTCTTTTTTTGCCCGAACATACACAGCAATAGACAACGTTTTGGGTCAAGATCTTCGTTATGTGTACCTATGACTGGTTTTGTGCAAGACATAGTCTTGTACACTGGCAAACAGGCAGACATAGCAGAAGATCAGAGTATAGGATTCTCAGAGGCCATGGTGAAGACCATGATTGAGGAGTACCTTCATCGTGGTCATGTCTTGTACCTGGACAACTGGTACACTAGCCCCCTTCTCACTCGGTACCGCCACCTTCACGACACTGGAGTCTGTGGCACAGTCAACATAAACCGTTGACATATGGCCAAGGTTGGAAGGAAGCTTGACAAGAACGAGGTGGTATTTTTCAAGGCGAATAACATCATCATCACCATATGGAACCACAACAGGGAAGTTTTTCTCCTGTGGATGGTACACTGCCCCCTGATGCACCACACCGACTCCGAGGATTGCTGCAGCAAGAAGAGGCTCCACGTTTGGAAACCGGAGTCAGTAATTGATTACAATGTCAACATTAGGCAAGTTGACCAGTCTGACTTCACAATTTCCGGTGCGGAATGAGCCAGGACCACGCTGAAGTGGTACAAAAAGCTATTTTTCCACTTGCTGGACATCACAGTCCTCAGCACCCACTACCTCCATGCCTTGACTACAGGTGCCTCAGAGACCTTTGAGGGGTTTGTGAGGGAGCTGTCCTGGGAAATTATCTCGAATTATGCAGAGGACAGGCCCCACCACCGATCCTGCCCCGCCACTGCCGGCCAGACTCCCCTGTGCCTGGCCGGACGCCACTTCCCCATCATCATCCCTCCTCAACCGAACCATCCTAGACCCCTGGACTGCTGTCACTTATGCAGTCACTCAAAAGTAAGACCAACCATTCAGAGAAAAGACACGAGGTAAAGTACGAGTGTCTTGAATGCAACGTTGGATTGTGCATAAAGCCCTGTTTCAGGGAATACCACACCTTAGTATTTTACTGATACTGCTGGTACTTGTGATATATGATGCTCATTGTAATAGTAAGGCCTGTAAAATTTGTGATAACAGTTATATAAATTGGAAACTGGTATAATGTTTGTGGGAAAGTATAATGTAAGTGTAAAAATAGAATGTAAATTGAATTAACAATCATACTGAGTCAGTTGTGCAAGAATTTGGCGATTTTGGTATGTTCGGCGAGTGAAACATTGCCCATATTATTGTGTGAAAACCAGTATATTCTTGTACTACATATAATTTTGTTTCAAATGAACAAATAATTACCCATTCTGAGTGATTAGCAATAGTTACCCCTATTATAGAAAACGTGACAGCAGCAGCGCAGCTCCAGGGAAGACAGTATCCGGTGTTCGAGGGGTCACCTGTATAGTGCACTTCTAAGCTCAGGTAAGCACATTTTCTTGGTATTTCCCAATGTTTCTCATAAAAAAAAAAAAAAAAACAGGTTTGAGCCAAAAAAAATCGAAAATCTGCTGGGACTGGGGGGTGCCATTGGTAAATAATCTTCCGGGATGTGGCGGGTCATACTGTGTGCTGGGAAGCGAATGTGGATAATATTATAGTGGCTGTGTTTGTGACTAAGCTCGTATTCTCGTCGGTTAAGGAATTTTAGGCCGTGCAGTTGTACATCCTTTAATGTGACTTCACGTGTTGAAATACTGTCAAGGTTCTCCCATTACTGTCATAAAAGTAACCCCACTAATATCAGTACACCAGTCCTGTATGAGACAGCCCTAACATTCAATATGGATGGTGGGTGTTAGTGCCGAAGTGGTGACATGTAGAGATGTAGGAGGACTACTGGGCCCCAAGGAGAACTACTGGGACTTGGGAATAGGCCCTGAAGCCTTGACCCAGAGTTGGACACAAAAAAAGAGTGTATATATATATATATATATATATATATATATATATATATATATATATATATATATATATATATATATATATATATATATATATATATATATATATATATATATACATATACATATATATATATATATGTATGTATATATATTGGCCTGTATTCTGGTTGAGTAAGGAGACTCCGTAGCACGTCTTCCTTAGCTGCTTAATTTTGGATGTCTGGTTAATATCCTTTTGTACGCTATTTATGCAGAGTATGGTGTTGTTAGAAGGGTTTAAAATCACAGAATAGGATGTAAGGTGTAGTAAGCAAAATAAATAGCTTAGGAAAAGGCATTAGGGAGCTTCCTTGGCCGACGAGATTACAGGCCCATGTTATTTCCATAACAGTATAACCACGATTGGAAGACATTTTTACATTTTCTCAGGAAATAAAACATTAATAACATATCAGTGACTGCACACTGAGAGGCTAAAATACCAAAACATTTGTTAGGTTACTAGGAATTTGAGAACTGATACTGGTAATGATTATCTCGTTCTCGATTTGTTATAAACAGAAATTTGAATACATAAAAGATATTTCCTGAGATGCAGCACACATGAATTAAAAATAATTAGGTAAATAAATAAGCTACAGGGTCACAATATTACCACAATACTTTGTGTTTGAAAGGTTCCTTTTTGCAGTATAAGAGTAACTGGATTTGTAACAATGTCATCGAGTGACTGTATAGGCATGGGAATGTATCTGACGGCCAGCAGGGACGTCAGGTTGCCGGCGTAGCTTCGTGTCAACACCAGCGTGGCCAGCATCCACACACCCACCACCACACGTTCACACCACCACCGCCCAACCCTCTCACTCACATCTGCAACAACACCAACACCCATGATGTCAGATGATAGAAGAAAACGGTTAATATATGGACACAACAGTGAATCTTTATGTAAAAATGGCATTAAATTTAATATAACTTTTGTTCATCCGCTATCTTGAAGGGCCATTTTGTAGACTCCAGACTGTGTGAACACCTCCATGAAATAACTAAGAGGTGATGCTGACAGTGTTAATCGAAAGCAAATGGCTGAAAAACCAGGACAAGTCGTCAGTCCCGAAGATATCAAAACATCTAGCAGCAGAACACAGCGTGAAACCTTCTGATATCAAATGTCAAAAGAAAAAAAACGTTACTGAAACATCTTTTGTGTATGACTTGCAAACCAATAACTTGAAAAAAAGACAAGAGCACCTCACCTTGTTGCATCAACACTCCAACACAGTTGGCAGTGTTGATGAACAGTCTCCTCCAGTGTGATGCATTAAGAGGCAGGCAGTGTGGCAGGAGTTGCAAAGCAGTGAGCACTGCCATCAGTGTCACCAGGATGCCTACCCATACAAAGGGACCTAATGGCAACAGGAAACTCCAGGGATCCACCTCACCCTGTCCTCGACCGCCCAGGATGCGCGCATTGACAAAAATTACAGGGTAGGTAAAGCTGACTGCTGTAGCGCGTTCCAAGGAGATGACAAGGAGACCCAAACCAATATCCGCCTCCTAGGTGTGATAATGATGATGACATAGAATTATCTGCTGCGTCAGGGACAGTGTGGTACAAGCAATCACACACACACACACACACACACACACACACACACACACACACACACACACACACAAATCAGTACTACAGTAAGAAAAAAAAAAAGTAAGAATATTTGCAAGTGGGACAAAATAGCTGTATTTATGACAGAATGAGTATAAGGAAGTTTTGGAAGTAAAGTACCTTATGTAATATTGGTTTAGCAGTGAGATATGAGACAGTAAACCTGAGATATGTAGTATGAGTGTTGTAGACTTTGATAAAATGGTGAATTCTTACGAAAAGAAATGGTGTGCAGAGGATATATATATCAGAGAGAGAGAGAGAGAGAGAGAGAGAGAGAGAGAGACCACAAAGTAGGAAATGGGAGTGTGTGTGTGTGTGTGTGTGTGTGTGTGTGTGTGTGTGTGTGTGTGTGTGTGTGTGTGTGTGTGTGTGTGGAAATTTTTGAATCACTGGTGCCTGAGCATCAGAAAGAAATGAGTGTGGAACTGAACATACTGCAGTGATGAAGGAATGAACATACTTTCTTTACCAACATGCAAAAGTGAATTGATCTAAGAAAGATCAGAGATTTTAACAGGTCTTGACTGTGGAAGTTCCAGACCACTTCTTGCATTCGTGTACCACATCAGCAGTGAGGATACAGTGACTATTAACCAAGTGTGCAAATTTAATCATTATTTGCTATATATGAAAAACTAAAATTTTAATTATAATCTACTTCCGAGGAGGGAGATTATTTGTCAGTATGCATATTAATACCAGTTAGTATAATCAGTGTTTTAAATAGAAAATTACTTTCCGCTGTGTCATTCCAATCATGCCTGACCAGGAACCATCCGGTCTCTTGGACCCCCAGGCACCATCATTGGGCACGACAAACGTGAAGCTGAAAGGCACGAGACGAGATGCACTGTACTCTCAGCCACCCAGAAGATATGGTTCTCTTCACGTAGTCTGGCCTTAACATTAACAGCAAGACTTATAAGTATTCTGTAACTACACTGGTTCAAGAAAAACATTGTATACAGTTACACAGATACAAATTGTGGAAAGACTGACACTCCATTTACTGAGGGGTTACTGAAAGACACATACCAAACAAAGGGTATGTCCATTTCTCAGTGGTCCGTTTTTTTTTTTAGAACATAAATGGCACTTCTTTCTCAGGCATAATATACTCTTCAAGGGAAAGCACTTCTGTAAAAAAAAAAAAAAAAAAAAAAAAAACACTATTTTAACATACTTGAAGTTCATAACTTCGGCTATGACTTCCAGCAGAGTAACTTCAGGGCTGAGTATAATGACTCGCTTCCCCCCGGGTGCCTCTGGGTCATCCACCACCTTGGTCATGTAGATGGGCATCGGCACGCGAGCCACTGTCAACTGAGTACCATCCACGAATCTACAGGCAAATGAAATTTCTGTTAGAAATTACATGTAGTAACGAAAACTTAGAACAAGCGGCCCTTTCACAAGGAAGAAACTCGTACTTCTGAAATTATTTGAACAGTTATACAATCACTTCTTCACAGAATTTTTTTATTTTTTTTTCCCTAAACTGAATAATTCCTTCTGGCAACAGTAAGAACGACAGAAAAATTCTTATGACAGTGACTGATAAATGGTAGAATAATGCGTGAATGTCTTCTGGGGAGAAGCTTACACTTCTTAAAGCTACAGTGATGAGTGACAGGGTTTATGGCTCATTTCACAAGGATTTCTCTTGATATTATTTACTATGACAATTATCTGCCCATATTTATGAACCATGCCGACACATTTTAACATAGGGAACAGGGTGATGATGATATAAAATAAATTTACAATGAATTAATGCATGCAGATAATGGACTCAGTACATGGATCCCCATCCTCAAGGTGAACATTTATAAGATTATCATTATTACACTTCTTTTCAACGAAGGTTATGCTCCCGCCGTCATTTGTGTGGGTGAAGAAAGCCTGTATTATCGTCGGTTAAGAAACCTCCCTTTCACCTCTTCCTAAGTGATTTATTTTGCTTATTTTACCTTGCCGTTGCGTATTACACCACGCCATCCTCTTCTGTGTTACTTAAACCATTCTCATATCACCACGCTCTGCACAAATTACGTGCAAAACTATATTAACCAGCCGTATCCAAAAATAATCAATAAGGAAGAGGTGTTAGGGAGCTCCCTCAACAGACGATCGTTTGAGTATGAGCTAAAGTCTCATGTATCTGATAACTTACCTATTGAACTTGTCAGGGAATGGAAGTTGGTGAAATTCGATCATTAAACTCTCCTTATTCCTGCAAGAGGCAATTCGCAATGGCTGGGCTTCTGGCTGCACATACGGCAAATACACATACACACTGCATCTGGAAAGTGATAAACACAGACGTAAGGTTCTTCATACACTGAGGCTTAAAATTTCTCTTAAGATGTGTTTTGACAATTTCAGTGTGTAGTTACTGACCCAGGTGGATGTGATGGGGTGCTGAGTATTATGAGCATGGAATTGGTCATAGCGAGCGTTTTGCTGAGGTGGTGGAGGCAGTGGAATGGGAGACGGGAGAGAACAACGAGTCTCGTGGACCATACCAACAGATGCTCCCTTTGAGACCATTCAGCGAACGTGGTGAGGAAGGCTGGGTCATCACTTACCACCACCACTGCCACGGACCTGGACACCTGCCGTAGCTGTAACACCTTCCCTGTTAGAATTTAATGATGCAGCCTGCACATACATGACCTGTAAAGTGAGTTATTGACCCACCTTGATAGCTCTTAGCATCACTACACTTTTTTTTTTTTTTTTACGTGTCCAACTCTGGGCAAAAGCTTCAGGGCCTACTCCCGAGTCCCAGTGGTTCTCCTTGGGTCCCAGTAGTCCTCCTACATCTCCACATGTCACCATTTTGGCGCTAACACCCACCATCCATATTGATTACATGCTAGGGCTGTGTCATACAGGACTGGTGTACTGGCATTAGCTGAGGTACTTTCATGACATGTCGGTGGGTCAACTGGTAGACCAGGAAAGTCTGCTTTTTAGGAATATCAAATCCTTAAACTGTTCCCTGCCCCAGCCGGGATTCGAACCTGGGTCCATGAGGACTGCAGACCGCCTGACTTGGTCTAAAATTGACATCTCTCATCTTAAGTGCTACGTCATAACAACAGATTAACACTAGAATATGATGCAAGTGTTAATTTGTTATGAAGAAGTGTTATGGAAAGAACATAGAGCCACTGCATTACCTTTTTCTGCCACTGAGCTACCTTAAATAAACTGCGAAAGGACAAAAATCTGGTCCAAGATAGAGTAGAAGACCTATGATATATTGGAGTGTTATATAAATGACCACGAATGTCTGCTGAAAATCCTGTTTAAACAATCCAGTTACATGTGGAAATAATGGACTGTGCAAGTAAAAGTAAAAATATTTTCGTCTGCAAACTTTACTAAAGAGGCATTTCTTGAGTGTGATAGGATTACTTTATGGTAGCACTAATAATAAGCAAAAATCATATTTCTGAAGAAGTTGCATCTGTGAACAAAGTCCTTTTTTTCGACTGAAATTATTATTGTCCGTTGGTAACTTAGACAAATAACAGAAGCATCATTGTAGTAAAAGTGGTTTTGCTATGTACTGTCTGGATAAAGATCACAATTGACCAGAATAAAGTAATCACCACAATGATTCATGGGCTGTAAGCTGTGTACATCATTCATTCATGGCTACTAGATCTTGTTTTTATTGTATGAAAGATTCCAGAATATTGTCATTTGAATGTACGAACACAGAGGTGGTTCTGTGGGAACTGTTTAGCCTCTCTCAAAACCAGAACTTATGTAGAAAAAGGCCCATACATTTAACTCGTTAATGGTTGGGATCTATACAGACACGGATGCAGTATCTCCATCTCTGTCTGAAGTAAAGTCAAACCTGGCGTATTATCTTGTACTCCATACCGAACCTGCCCCTAGCCAGTTGGTATGGCTGTGTAGATAGAGATTTCCATTTTACATGAAGCATTAACCCGCGGCGTCCCGTCGACGTTCTTTAACGTCCACACCTTTTGTCACTGCCAATCCCGTCGACGTACATAAATGTCAAAAAATTGCAAGGTCCCTAATTTGCACAATTTTCAATTTTTGCGAGTCACTTTTGGTACATATACACGTGACACCTTCCTCAACAAGATGCCAGGCAGGGACAATGCCTTACCCAGCATGACCTCCTCCCCCCCCTACATGCCATTGCCTCAGCAATTCACCTGTTATCAGTGTCCTGGCCAGTATAGCCATGTCATGCCACGGTACGAAATTCAGGGCCAGAGTGATTCCCCAATCAATGACAGTGTGGAGGACAAACTTTACATAGCTTTAGAGGAAGAAACAGTTAGAAATGATGATCAGGTAATGTGGCAAAAAAAGGTTAGGTATTAGTGAGTGAAACAATGCTTATAATGCCTATATTACTGCTTGAAAACCAATATACTCTAGTACTACATATAAATTCGTACCAAATAAATAAATAAATACCGTTTATGAGTGGTGTGAAATAGTTATCCTCCCATAGAACTCGTTTTCTTTGGTGCCAGCCTGATAGAAAACCCAGTAAGGTAAGGAGGTACTCCTACCTGTAATGAGTATTTTAATCCTCAGGTGAGCGATTTCTCCATGAATTTTCGATGTTTCTCACCAAAAGCGAAGGTTTGAGCCAAAAAAATTTTTATCCAAAAATGGTCGGAAGTGGGGAGAGTCAGTGGTGGAAAAGTGGTTGGGATGGGGTGGGTTAAGAGAATTGAGTCGAATCGCAGGAACTGTTTCGCAGCTTGTGTGTGCCTTATATTAGGAGTATTTAAATATATACAGATGCTTTGTCACTGTCCACGATCACAGGACGTATACCATGAAGAGATTGCCAAGGAGGCACGATAGTACGAAAACAAAAACAATGTGAGGTGCCATGATAGTGTTGTACTGAAGTGTTGTGCATGCATAGAAAAATTCTATACATTTCTGCCCACGTTTTACATCTATATCTGTCTGTCTATCTAGCTATCTACTATCTATAGTATGTCAGCATGACCCACTTTCTATGGGTAACCTTCTGTTTTTTTTTTGATATATGTACGACATGTGTGAGACGAGTGGGTGGTGGTGTCAGAAAAGGAAGTGAATGGTGGTGCGAGGAGGTAAGTATCACTGTGGTTGAGAAGAGACGTGCGTATGAAGTGTGGCTGCAGAGGATGGATGAGGTGTCATATGAGAGGTATAAGGAAAAGATGAATAGGGCGAGAAAAGCTGTGCATGACGCTAAAGTGGCAGCAGATGAGAGGTGGGGTAGGCGGTCGACTGAGAATTTTCAACAGAATAAGAAAATGTTCTGGAAGGTGAAAAGGATGCAAAAGGGAGAGTCTAGGAAGGAAAAGCGAGTAAAGGCAGAGGATGGAAGGATGTTAACCCTTTCGCGCACGGTAAGTTTCAATAAGTTTTCTGATCCCGTAATTTTCACTACGAAGCCGCCCGGCCGGTGAGCGTGCGCGCGGGCAAATTGAGCGAATGAAACACATTCTTGCCTTATTTTCGCCCCCCAAAAATCAATGTATTCCCATGAAACCTATGTCGATGTATGCATGGATGTTTGTTTTATCTGATAAACATGACCAGAACACAGGAAAACAACAGCACAGAAAGTTATGAGCCAGGGAAGGCATGTCGAGTAAACATTTTTGAGTTCCCAACATCGCCGTTTGAATGTTTTCCATCCTACAGGAAAATGATCTAAATATTTTTTATAGAGAATTTCATCAGCTTTCAAACGAAACCAATCTGGTTTAGATACGATGTATACTTTTCGAGAAAATGGTCAAAAACTGAGAGCCATTTTCGAAAAATTTTCACTGACCTCTGAGAGCTAAGTTTTCCCAGGGACCTAACGTTTTTATTACATAGTAATATGCCCCCATTATCAAGCTTTCCCACTGTGACGGGAAAACCCCATACGCCTCATAGTTCTCGAGTAAATCGAAAAAAAGTACAAGGCACTCCGTGCGTTATTGACTTTCGTTATGCGCGCATGGCGTACGCAATGTTCCTGTCTACGTAAACACGAATTATTATGAGTAATATTACATATTTATGTATTGTACATATATAGAATTTTCTGCTCTTCATCATGGTTCAAACTTGAAATCGATACGTCAAATAGTTTCCGAGTAATTGGCAGAGAAAATGAGAGTATTACTACGAGCCTTTCTCAATGGTAACAGCCGGGAAGAGACACTCATTTCCACCGTCTTTTATCGCACAACACGTAACGTAATGCTTACATTTTGGTATTGATCATACGTAGAATTTAGTGGTATAGATCATGGTTGTTACAGAAAATCGATAAGTCAAACAGTTTTAGAGTAATTGGCCGACAAAGTTAGGTGATTACTCCGAGCGCTTTTCACTGATAACAACCGCGAGTGAAAAAAAACATTTCCCTCGCCTTTTCCCCCAAAAAGCTTCCCAATGCTTAGATTCCGATATGGATCATACGTTTATTTTTGTGGTATTGATGATGGTTGTAACAGGAAATCTGAAAGTCTCATATTTTTCGAGTAATTGGCAGACAAAGTAAGGTTACTCTTCCGATCGCAAACAACTTTTACACACACTGTAATTTCCTTGCACACTTGCCAGAAGACTATGCTACCAATTGTTTTTCCCACTATCTGTACATACTATAACATCTTCCATGGGTGTTTTCCTATGGTTATAACCTACTACACATAAACATTACTTCTAATTTTATTGCTGTGGAGAATTACTTTCTTTCATATGTGTTATCTGATGGAGGAAATGGTTATTTCTCTGGAAATTGGAGAGGTTATGGTAATAGATTATCATATATATAAAAAAAATTTGAAGAACTCACTTCCTCCAGGGGTGTTGATCCACTTTGACCAGGGATTTGAAGATGAGGAGTTATGTAGTGTGAGTGTGTGAGTGTGTGTGTGTGTGTATGTGTGAGTGTTTGAGTGTATGTGTTAGTGTGAGTGTGTGTGTGAGTCTGTGTGAGTGGGTAGGTATGGTGTGTGTGAGTGTGTGTGTGTGTGTGTGTGTGTGTGTGTGTGTGTGTGTGTGTGTGTGTGTGTGTGTGTGTGTGTGTAAGTGTGTGTGTCTTGGTGTGTGTAAGTGTGTGTGTGTTGGTGTGTGTGTGTGTGTGTGTGTGTGTGTGTGTGTGTGTGTGTGTGTGTGTGTGTGTGTGTGTCTGTGTGTGTGTACACTCCACTAGGGAATACTTTGCACGGTATGGAACCGTTCAAAGCAATCACCTACACAAAGTGGCACATCACAAACAGGACACATGTGACTTGTGTCCCTCCTCATCTTGCCCAGGGAACACAGGGTGCACCGCAGCCTTCTCCTGCCAGGGATCCTCTCCCGACGGTGCCCCAGTGTGTTGTCCAGCCGCATCCTATGGTTGACAAGCGACGTCGCCTGCTGGGCTGGATTCCTGGGTGTCCCTGGTCCTCTTCTCCTGGAGGTGCAGCTGCAGGCCCGGGCATCACAGCGACAGCGGGGTTCTCCTGACGGACCAGGAAGTGGTGATGGCTCCCTCTCCACCTGCACTGGTTCCTGAACTGATGTTGGTGGTGGCTCCTGTGCTGGGACTCCTCCTGCAGTTGGTGCTCCTGGCTGGTCCTCCTCCCCTCTTGGTGGCGCAGGAGCCATTGGTGTGGGCAGCTCTGTGGTTGCTGCATCAGGTGCTGGGGAGTCCTCCTGGCCGTTGGGTTGGAAGATCAGGGGCGTGGTGGATGACATGCCCTGACGGAGGCCACTCTGCTTCGTCGAAGAAAAGGAGTTTGTCGATTATTTCTTCGAGAAACTCCAGCAGAGTGACCTGCCTCCGTACGGTCTTTTGTACAGGGCGAAGAGCATTAAACAACGCCATCTGGATGAGGTAGAACGTAACCTTCTTGGTCCACTTGACGGTCCGGCGTTGCATAGGGTAATATTGGACCATTTGGTCAAAGTGGTCTACCCCACCCATATGGCGATTGTAGTCAACCACCACGACGGGCTTGTTGATGGTCTTCTGGACGTATCTGGTCGTCCCGTCACGTGCCCTGGTCTTCCCTCGAACCCGCTTTGGGATGGTGTCTTCGCTGTGGAAGGTGGAGATCATGTTGACGATGCGCTTGTCCTTCCACAGCAGCACCATCACATTATCCTTGCTCATCCATGTGATGCCCGGCGCCGGTAGATCCCTGCCCCGTGCGATGTCCTGCAGCTGCTTCGGTGCTCCTCTAGCCAGGCGTAGGGTCCCACACACGTAGGTTCCTGCAGTGAAGAGGAGTTTGCACAGGGATACAGAGTTGTAATAATTGTCCATGTAAACTTTGTATCCCTGATCCTTCAGCAGCTCTACGAGGCCCATGACCGTCTGCTCCAAGGTCTTCCTCTGCCCCGTATACACATCAAAGTTGAAGATGTAGCCCGAACAAGCCTCAGCCAGGATGTAAAATTTGATGGCATACTTGGCAGGCTTCATTGGGTTGTAGACGCGGAAGCTGAGCCTCCCCTTCCAAGCCAATGATCCCTCATCCAGGCTGAGATTTTCTTCGGGCTGGTAGGTGTTCCTGAACCGCTGAAGGAGGTACTTTCGAGTACCGTCACGAACCCTGATGAGCCGGTCTTGACTGTCCCCGGGGATGGCAAGCGAGTTGAACGCGTGGAAGTGTTTCAAGATGGCCCGAAACCGCCTTCCACTCATCACTTGCGAAAACATGGGGTAGTTGTGCACCCTGGACCGATGCCAGTAATGCCTGATGGTCGGCATTGTAACTACCCCCATGAGTAAGTAAATCCCCAGGAACCTGGCCATCATCTCTTCACTACAGATAAACCATGAGTCCAAACCAGTCCCCAAGAATGCTGCGTAGTTGTTTGTCTCATGGAGTTAAGTACACCAACAACTCCCTGGTGAAGAACAGTTGGAAAAACTGCAGCGGAGTTGTTGGCGTCTCAACCTTCATCCCAGGGGATCCGGTAAAGGGCCCATTTGCTGGCGTGAATGGGCCACTGCTCCACCCTCGTCACGTGCGTCAACACCAGTCGCACGGGTCGCAGTGGGTCGGGGTTCCGACACCCTTGTGCCTCCTCGGCGACCCCTTGGCCGGCCTCCATGGCCACGCTGAGGACCGCGGCGTCTTCGTGGCGGGGAAGGTGTCGGTGATGGAGAGGACGACGACACTATCTCCTCTTCGGG
>NC_136983.1:35914333-36006833 GCF_032717465.1 Coenobita brevimanus | reverse complement strand
CAAGACCTGGCATAGCTCACCTCTCTTCACACATGCTGCTAAACTCTTGCTAACCCTAACTTTATATGCATTGACGAGCACATACGGTACATTTCACGTGCATTTCACACGATATCACACACCAATATATTACTATAACAATGCATCCACCACAACCTCGGCAAATATTCCGCTCATGACTGAATTTATTACCGACATTCTTTGCACTGAGAGTATGAGGCAACGCTATTCTTGGCACACAACACACTCGTTCACGGAAACTCGTAGCATGTTTTACGCATATCTCATAATTCCATACGCATTTACAGCATGCTTTACGTTTATTTGATACAATTTCATACGCATTTACACGATAAGAATCACGATAATTCAAGCCATAAAACACCGCTACAATTCTCCCCTCCCGACTTCAGCGTGGCCACGACGCCATCCATAACACTTGCTTCCCCATAAAATTTCACCATGCCATCCACTGAAACTTTCACAAACTATATATTGATGCCTTGGCTGCATTATTGACATACGTCAGCTCACGCAACACGGCCTAGTGGGGGGCGGAGTGACAAAACCCCGCCACACTGACCATGAGTCTTTCTCAAAGGCACAGCGATTCCTAACCGCCATTATTTCTTTTCAACACATAGATATATGTTCCATCGACAATATCACGTCACTATATGTTCACATACAATGTATTATCACACTGAGTCAATAGGGGCCTTTGCTTCGGGCAGGAGGGGGAAAATAATGGAGGATTTAAAGGGAACCACGATCTGTCACCCTCACCGCCTGGCTGCTGGACAATGACTGAGGTTGGAGCGAGCGGGGTGAGGGACATGAGCCGACACAGCGTTGCCAATGACTTACCTCGAGTAGGCCTTGGCTACCCTAAGACGCGCCGAAAAATCACGCAAATCGGCCTATAACTTTTTTTCTGGCGAATATTTTTGGGCCTTAAGGACGCGAGTCGCGTGACTGTGTCTGCCCGAATGCAAGCCGATACCACGCGAATCGCGTGACCGTGCCTGAAAGGGTTAATTGAGATGGATGCATTAAGGAAGAGATGGGCAGAGTATTTTGAAAGATTGTTAAATGTAGAGGAGGAAAGGGAGGCTGAGATTGTGCAGATGGAATGGTGCAAGGAATAAATGTGTTGGGAGAATTGAATGATTCTTTGATCACGAAGGAGGAAGTGCAGTAGGCAGTAAAGGAGATGAAAACAGGGACAGCTGCAGGTATGGAAGGGTGTGCTGTGGAATGCCTGAAAGGTGGTGGAGTGACTAATGCGGACTTGTTTGTAAGATTGTTGAATGTGTGCTTTGAGAAAGGTATGGTGCCAGTAGACCGGGCAAGTGCTTGTGTGATCCCGTTGTATAAAGGTACGAGTGATAAAAATGAATGTACTAGCTTTAGGGGAAAAAGTCTATTTAGTGTTGCAGGTAAGGTGTATGGTACAGTGTTAATTAAGAGAGTTAGAGAGGGTACAGAAGGAGTGATTGGTGATGAGCAATGTAGCTTTAGGAGAGCGAGAGGATGTGTGGATCAGGTTTTTGCTGTAAGACAGGTGTGTGAAAAGTATTTAGCAAAAGATAAGGATGTGTTTTGGGTGTTCATGGATTTAGAGAAAGCGTATGATAGAATTGATAGGAAGGCTTTGTGGACTGTTTTAAGACTTTATGGACTTGACAGTAGGTTACTAAAAGAAGTGAAAAGTTTTTATGTAAATAGTAGAGCGTGTGTAAGAGTGGGAAAGGCTGGGAGCGATTGGTTCCCCGTGAGAGTGGGGCTGCGACAGGGATGAGTGTGATGTTGCCTTGGTTGTTTAATATTTATATGGATGGTGTTGTAAGGGAGGTGAATGCAAAAGTTTTAGGTGGAGGTCTGATTCTGGTGAATGTTGATGGTAGAGAGTGTACTTTGAAGCAGCTGCTGTCTGCAGATGGTACTGCACTGGTGGCTGATTCAGAGGAGAGATTGAGACAGTTGGTAGAGGAGTTTGGGAGGGTGTGTGAAAGGAGGAAATTGAAAGTAAATGAGAACAAGAGCAAAGTGATGAAGTGCACGAGGTTGGTAGATGGGTGGAGGATGAATATAGTTTTGAATGGAGTTGCTTCAGGAGGTAGATTGTTTTAAGCATTTAGGGTCACATATTGCTGCGGATGGAAGAATAGATGCAGAAGTGAAGTTTAGAATGAACTAGGAACGGTGCTGGGAAGAATGAAATGAGTGTGTAGATGTTGTTCACATGAAATGGATGTAAAAAGAAGACTGTATGAGGGTGATGTGGTACCGACTGCGTTATGTGGGGCTGAAACGTGGAATATGGGTGTAGCAGAGAGGAAAGTTTGAATGTAATGGAGATGAGGTGTCTGAGGACTACGTGTGGAGTGACTCGTATGGATCGAGTGTGAAATGATGAAGTGCAAAAGAGAACTGGAGTTGTGCGGGAGATGGCTGATCAAGTTGAGCAGAGGGTGTTGCGATGGTTTGGGCATATGGAGAGAATGGATAGTGAGTGATTGGTGAAAAAGATAAGTAGATATGATGTGAGAGGTGTAAGGCTGAGAGGATAACCACAAATAGCATGGACAGACAGTGTGAAGGGAGCACTGGATGCAAGAGGGATGTTTTATGAGCAAAGCAGAGTGGCTGTGCATTACAGAAGTGAGTGGAGAGAAATTGTGGATGAATAAATGATGACGCAGCCCTGAAGGGATATTCTCGCGCATTTGTCTGATCAGCTGGTCAGGTCAGGTGTGGGTAATTTTATGATGTGGCAAGGGTAAACCAGCTCTGCTGTCAGGCCCTGCTGCGGATGTCACTGATTGCACTGTGCAGTTGACCCTCGTGCGGTGTGGTACAGTGAGGATCTGTCCCTTTTCCCCTTTGGGACTAAGATGAGAATGAATGTGTTTGAATGAATGAGTAAATTGGGAGTGTTTCGTCCTGTCTTGGCTACTTCCCTATCCTTTGGGGAAAGCAGCCTAGGTATATAGATAGAGATGTATCAGATTCTGTCAAAGGCACTTACTGTTACCTCCACTAACATGCTAAACCACATGGATATAGAACTCTATAACATGTAGTATATATAGCATTTTGGTGGTGACCTAAATTGTCTGGAATAGGCGTTGGCGAAGGTATCCGCTTTCTGAATGCTGATTATTTAAAATCAGTTTTGGATAACAAATACCGTAACAGTATCTCCCAGTGCTGTGATACTGCAAATACATTCATAATCATTAAAAAAAAAAAAAAAATCAGCATCGGAGGTCCCGTTGCCTCTCCAGCTTTTCTCTCAATAACTTTTGATAATCAGTTTGGTGAATACGAAGCAACCCACACTGGATAAAATGAAAGGATTTATGTTACACTGAAGAGGACAGTAAGGTTTAATAACTAAAATAAATCGCCTGAGAAGAAATGCGAGGGAGCTTCCTTAACCGACGAGAATACCGGCTCTGGCCAAATAATAAGTTCATCCACGTCTTTTGCACTGGATCTGGACAATGCACTACAAGGTTAAGGAATTCTTGAGCGTTTTTACAGTTTTAAGAACACTCATCAGTTAAAAAAAACAAAATAGTATAAAGACACTAGAGCAGTATGTGTCCCACCCACCTTAGCAGTGACCTGACACTGTCCTACCTGCCGGAGCAGTGAAATGACAGGGACCTACCCACCTCAGCAGTAATGTGACAGTGATCTACCTGCCTCAGCAGTGAAATAATAGTGACCTCCCCACCTCATCAGTAAAATGACAGTGACCTTCCCGCCTAAGCAAAAATGAAACAGATACCTACCTGCCTCAGCACTGATATGACAATGACCCACCTGGCAAGCATGGCCGACTACCTGGGACATGTGTACCTGCGTCACGTTAGCATCCTGGCCGTCCACATCCACACTAAACACACCCACACCCAACCACGCCGTCACGTCAGCTACACCAGCAAACTGCAGGATTAGGGTTAGAAGAGCTTTGATCTGCCTTGTTTATTACATAAGTTATTATACACAACATTAACCATTACTTAATGTCACTGCTCAGGTCACTGTCGAATGTTTCAGAGGTGATATAAAAATGAATAATATCTACTATAGCCCATTGATTTCATGATGTTTGTCTCCTACCCACCCAACCCACACAACATGAAAAGAAATTACAGGTCTAGAAATAAATACCTACCGGCGTATTTTTGTCCGTGATGAAAATAACAGAGAGGTCCTGTGACGAAGCTTGTAACATGGCATTCAGCACCTCCACCATTTTCACAGCTGAGCCAGTGTCGTCTGCACCTTCAAAATTATTATCCTTATCATCATCATATACTTATCCTGGAGTGATCCCGTTAGTCCCTTGAGGACAAGAGACCTTCATTGAATAACTGGGAGGGCTGTAAGGACATGGGACAGAATTCTCGTCGGAAAGGGAAGCTCCCTAGCACCTCTTCCTCTGGGGGCGTCCACACGTGTGCTGGACCGAGTGCTGGCAACATGTAAAGAACACAATAATGAACAAGCAGCAAACATGCTCGGAACAACAGCATCCAGCTCATGTTGGCTACATCATGATGAAGTCTTAGTTGCCTCGTTTGGACATATGGACATACTTATCGCATTGCCTCTGTTACCTGTGATGCCAGTAAATAGGAAGTTGCAGTGAAATGTGTTTGCATACATCTGTCCAAATACTGCGGCATACCTGTATTCAAACATGTTGCTAGCTGTGTTGTCAACACATGTTGGAGGATACGTATGGACGCGCCCTTAGCGATTAATTTTTAATATGGCCATCCTTTTGTACGTTTTTTGTGCAGAGATGGCGGTACTGGAATGATTTATGCAACACGAAGAAAGTAAGATGTAAAAAATAAAAAGTCACTTGGGAAATGGGGTTAGAGATCTTCCTTAACTGAAGAGAGTGTGGAGCATGAAATACACACCATGATACCGACAAGATGAGTGGAAAAATGACTAGCCCCTTTGCTTCTATGGATTCTGTGTATGCTGAGTAAAAAGTCACTTTTCTGTATCACTGCGAATCATCATCGTTCCGTAAAGACCTATTTCATGATTTTAAATGCCACATTTCACAGTAACCGAAACGACATAGTTTATTTAACAGTGCATCTCGAGCCCATCCCTTCAAAGGTTTTATGAAGGGTGCGATATTTTGAAGGCACTGCATGGTTCTAAGTCCCACCGTCTCCTTACTGCTTCTGATAGTGCATGCCTCTTACCTCTTGGGTCCCCATTCTCCTCGATCAAGGAAGTGCCATAACATCTTTTCCTAAGCAACTTATTTTGCTCATTACACCTTACTGTCCTTCTGTGTTACTGAAATCATTCTAATATCGCCATACTGTGCACAGATAACGTGCAAAAGGATGCTAACCAGCCGTCTCCTCATGGAATACCCCATTATTTTTCGTGCCCAAACGAAACGGAGAAGTGCGTGCGGTAGTAGATTACCGTAAATTAAATCAGCACACAATTCCTGACTGGTTTCCTATGCCATTGTTAAGTGACATTTACAAAATACTGGACCAGAAAATAATGTATTTTCCACAATCGATATGCTCAGTGGTTATTAACCCATCACGTCCAGAGGTTTTCCGCACCTCCGATACCCCCTAATCCCGAGCTATTTTGGAAAACGTTTTTTTTGGCTAAAACTCCCGCTTTTGTTGAGAAACAAAGGAAAATCACCAAGAAAGAGCTTACCGTGGTCCATAAGTGGTCGGAACAGGTGAGGTCCCCCACGCCAGGTATCGTATTCTATCATTGACGTGTGAGGCGCTCATGTTTTCAATGGTAGGAAATACTGGGAGAAACAACAAACAACACCTCAACATTTATTGAATTTGAACTAATAAACAATAAGAGTAACAATAAAATGAATTTCAAACACATATATATGAAAAATAAGCATAGTACCTCCGGGTGAGCATAGCGAGTTAGGTCCGAGTGGTAACATGCTATGTGCTAAGTTTCTTGTATCAGTCAACATATAATTTTTTCTACTTGTATACTTATGCTTCATCGACATTTTACCTATTTTTACTGTTTGTAAATGTTTTCAGATGTTTTCATTCATTACGATGACATGCAGCCTAAGTATAGTGCACATCTGCTTACTAAGCGCACTCGCTATGACTCGTATTTCAACATACCCAATTGTTTTATCACTTTCCTATTATTTTTTCCTTTACATAGAACCTTTCCTTCACCACTGTAAATGTTTTCAATCATTTACATTCATTACGAGGGCATTCAGCAAAATGCTAGCGCATATTCACGTAGCAAGCACAATCTCAAACACTCGTGTTTCATCTTCTACTTTATTTTTGCACTCCAGTTATACTTTCCCACTTACATTACACAGGTTTACACCCCTATACTGCACTATACATAGTTACTGGCATTATTTATTCAAGTGAGCGTCAGAATATCTCATGAAAATACCCTCGCAATGAATGTTTCGACCAATATAATACTCAAACACTTACATACAAATTCTTCACATATATTACACACTTTCCCACTTGTTGACTTCTATTTTCATAATTACGGGCCTTATTAATTCCACTGAGCGTCAGGATATCGCATCTCTATACACACGATAGGAATATTTTGACTTGGAATATATTTCAGCACTTACAATAATTTGAACTTATATTACAGTATACCCGTTTGCATTTCCCATAATAATATTTACAATATTTATTCCCTTATTTATTGCACTGAGCGACAGAATATCTCATAAAAAAACCCTCGCTAGGTATGTTTCCAATTACATCATATTTATACACTTACATACTATTTTTGCACTTATGTTATACCCGTATGCACTTTATACTAATATTTTCAGATCAACAGGACTTATAGTTTCACTGATCATTTACTTCATAGTTTCAGCGTCCTATCGCATTCACACCATATTAGAATTGCATCAAGGTGTGATATTCACTGAAACATGGGTGAATGCAGAGAACCACGTCACACTCCACGCACTCATAGTGGTGTCTTTCCTCTGTGGTGAGTCTCACCCGGGAATTGCTACGCACGTGACACCTGTGTTGGGGCCTAGGTATATTTGGCTGGGGAGGGATAGGAGTGGGGAAATGGCGGCCGGATATTCTCATGGGAGTTTGGGCAATAGGGGCAGTGCGGGTGCGATGTTGGGGCCTTTCAACAGCATACCGTGCAAACATCTCTCTTGTGAGCTCCCTCACAAACCCTTCAAAGGTTTCCTGAACTCCTGTTGTCATGGCGTGAAGGTGGTGGCAATTCAGGGCAGTGATGTCTAGCAAGTGAAAGAACAGTTTCTTATACCACTTCATCGTGGTCCTGGCACACTCTACCGTCGATATCATGGAGTCTGACTGGTCCACCAGGCGCATGTTTATGTTATAGTCCATGACACACTCAGGTTTCCAAATGTGACGACTGTTCTCGCTCTGGTAATCAACGGAATCAGTACGGTGCATCAAGGAGCGGTGAACCGTTGATAAGAGGCTTACTTCTCTATTATGGTTCCACACAGTTGCAAGTATGTTGTTGGCTTTGAAGAAGACAACCTCATTCCTGTCAAGTTTTCGCCCTACCTTGACCATGTGACGCCGGTTCGCCTGCACGGTTCCACAGATTCCCATTTCATGCATGTGTAGATAACGAGCGAGAAGAGGGCTAGTGTACCAATTGTCCATGTAGAGGACGTGACCACGATGAAGGCAGTCTTCTATCATTGTCTTTACCATTGCTCCTGACAGTTCAATACTCCGATCTTCTATTATGTCTGTCTGTGCACCAGTGTACAAGACTATGTCTTGCACGTAACCAGTCCTACAGTCGCACATAACAAAGATCTTGAACCCAAAACGGTGCCTTTTGCTGGGTATATACTACCTAAATGAAATATTACCGCTCCACAACACAAGACTCTCGTCTATGACGAGGTCTCTATAGGGATAAAATGATGAACGAAAGGTTTGCCTCAGGTGATCAAAGACCAACCTAATTCGCCTCATCTTATCTGTGTTGTTCGCATTTGCAGGATCATCAGCATCATAGAAATGGAGGCGACTTAGAATTTGTTGGAAGCGATTATGGCTCATGACTTGCCCAAATATTGGTGTAAGCATAACAGGGTCCCTTGTCCAGGAAGCCAGAATTATGTTCTTTTGTATAATACCCATCAAAAGGACCAGGGCAAAAAATAGGAACATTTCTGAAAGGGAGACAGGGTAATCATATATGATAGAATGACTGCTCCTTGTTCCCAATCTTTCACTCTCACGGCGCTGGGTGCTTGTAAAACGGTTGGTTTGGTCAACAATCTGCTCCACGAATGCCTCACTAAAACACAAGTGGAAAAAATCCATCCTGGTGGAATTACAGTGAATTCCGGGAGCAATGCAGCCAGCGTGCCCATGCTCAGTGAAGGGGTGAATGAGGGGAAAAAAATCACTCCCATCCTCCCAATTCCATCCCACAAATCCCTCGTCCCCATCATCCCCATCACTGCCTTCGTCTGGGTGGGGAGGAGATGCTGGTGGGGGAGGTTGGGGAGAAGGAGTGCGGAGGGCTTCCCCACTCTCACTCCTCTTCCCTCTGCCTTTACCCTTTCCCTTTTCCTTACCCTTACGGCCTTGAGGAACATTAGGGGGCTGTGGGGATGAAGTTCGGGAATATTGGGGAGCATAAGACGTGTTGGGGAGTGGTTCCTCCCCACCTTCCCCCTCCATCACAACACCACGTGATTTTTCACGCACCCTCACTCGCCCACGTGTTTGGAGATATTGGGGAGCATAAGACGTGCTTGGGAGTGGTTCCTCCCCACCTTTCCCCTCCATCACAACCCCACATGATACAGAACACACCCGCACTCGCCCACGTGATACACCCTGCCGCCTCACACTACCTAGGGAGAGCGATGACTCACTCACGCCACTCTCACTTTCCATACTCCTCCCTGCACTTTCCCTTTCACTCCCCACTCCCTCCATGGCACTTCCTACCTCCCCAAACAAAATACTAGGCCCATACCTGCTCGTCCGACGTGGTATGCGTTCGGGGCCACGATGAGTAATCACCTCACGTCCGTACCACATAGCAGCACGTCCCACGGCTCCGTCCTCGTCCTCGTCCTCGTCCTCATCCTCATCATCAAATTCGGGTTCTACATCATATTGGGGCTGGGCATAGGATGTTGCATGTGGTTTTTTGGCCGGCTGCCCCTCTCTAGCAGCATGGTAAGTCACGTACTGCTGCTTCCTGGGGGACGGGACTTCATCACTGCTGGTGGTTTCCTCCTCCTCTGGCTGCACATAATCTTTGTCGACAACCTTGTCGTCCAGTGGGGAATCACTGTCACATGTAACGGCATCGAGGGCGGCTTGAATTTCGACCTCTGAGAGACCTCTCTTCGCCATGTCTGAGCAGGACCGTTGCTAACAGGTGAGTGAACTAGCCGCGGGTGAGCGTGGGTCGCATGGGGTCACCGAGTGTCCCTGCCTGGTGGCAGGTAGGGGAAGGTCAAGCGACGATACATACCGAAAATCAAGCGCGAAATTTGAAAATTTTGGAAATTATGCACTTTGCAATTGCGCGACGTACCGGTACATCGCCAGGACTGGCAAATGCAAAACGTTGCAACGTACCCATACATCGATGGGACGGGGTGGGTTAACAAATTAGGCTTAAGCAAGAATCACGCAAATACCCTGCTTTCTCCACAAATACAGGGCACTACCAATACAAACGAATGCCTATGGGGTTAAAGACAGCACCAGGCACTTTCCAGAGGCTGATGAATTACGTATTGTCTGGAATGCTGGGAAAAGGAATATTTATCTATCTAGATGACATTATTATAACTACTCCAAGGATAGACAAACATCTACAGAAACTAGACCAGCTCCTACAAAAGCTTGCTGATGCTGGCTTAAAAATTAAGCTGTCTAAATGCAAGTTTTGTTTTAAGGAAATAAAATTCTTAGGCCACAACCTAGATGCCCAAGGTATTTACACGTTGGAGAACAAAATACAGTCGGTAAGGAATTCCAAGAACCAACAAATATAGACAAAGTAAGACATTTTGGGGGGCTAGCAGGATATCACCGCTCCTTTATTAGCCACTTCTCTCATATAGTACAACCGCTATTCATTCTACAAGAAAAGGGATGTTGTATTCCAGTGGGAAGAGGAACAAAAACTAGCATTTGATGAAATAAAAGATAAGCTTACATGTGCCCCTTGCCTGGCCTATCCTAACTTCACAAAACCATTCATAATTTGCACAGATGCCTCCCTCAAAGGTTTAGGTGCTGTATTGATGCAAGAGGATAAATGAGGAAAATATCAACCCAATGCTTTTGCCAGCAGACAAATAAAAGGAGCAGAGAAAAATTACTGTACAACAGACTTAGAAGCCCTAGCAGTAGTATTTGCTCTACGAAATTTCGTGACCTCGTGTACGGATACGAAATTCACCTATACACGGACCACAAGCCTCTCGTGGGCATGTTCTAAGAAAAACTCCTCCTTGGGAGGAAAGCATGATGGAAATGTAAAATCCAGAATTACAATGTAAATATTTACTACATAAAAGGTAAGGTAAATTTAGCGGCGGATGCCTTATCATGAAACCCGTTCATTCACCAACAATGATGAAACAATCCCCACAAATCAAGAAATTTCACAGGCACAGACAGGACCCAGTATGGTCTAAAGTAATATATATGATCTTGAGTCAGGCGATGATGCACCATTACCCAAGTCACATGTACCACTTAACCCGCCCCGTCCCATCAACGTATGGGTATGTTCCAACATTTTGCATTTGCCAGTCCCGGCGACGTACTGGTACGTCGAGCAATTGCAAGGTCCCTAATTTGCACAATTTTCAATTTTTGCGAGTGATTTTTCATAATTTTACACGGGACACCTTCCTTTATTCCTCTACAAGATGCCAAACAGGGACAATGCCTTACACTGCATAACCTCCCCCCTCCCCCCCTCACGCCATTGTCTCGGCAATTCACCTGTTACCAGTGACCTGGCCAGTAAAGACATTCAGGGCCAGAATGATTCCCCAAACGATGACAATGTGGAGGACAAAGTTTACATAGCATTAGAGGAAGAAACAGTCAGAAATAATGATCAGGTAATGTGGCAACAGAAGGTCAGGTATGGTGATGAGTTAGTGAGTGAAACAATGCTTATAATGCCTATATTACTGTTTGAAAACCAATATACTCTCGTACTTCATATAAATTCGTACCAAGTAAATAAATAAATACCGTTTATGATGGTGTGAAATAGTTACCTTCCCGTAGAACTCGTTTTCTTTGGTGCCAGCCTGTTAGAAAACCCAGTCAGGTAAGGAGGTACTGGTACCTGGATCGAGTATTTTAAACCTCAGGTGAGCGATTTTTCTATGAATTTTCGTTGTTTCTCACCAAAAGCGGAGGTTTTAGCCAAAAAAAATTTTTTCCGAAAATAACTTGGGATTGGGGGGTGTCAGAGGTGCGAAATAGCTCGGGACGTGACGGGTTAAACAATTCACTAGGGTAAACAATGCCTTATGTAGGGTAAATCCAGGACAAACAAATCATAGAAAAAATTAGGCTTGGTGGATGAGTTTGAGAGAGTGTGTAAGAAACGGAATCTAAAGGTGAATGTAGGGAAGAGTAAAGTGATGGTCTTTGAGAGAGGTGAAGTCAGTGAATGTATAGCGAGGTTGGACGGTGAGGAATTGGAAAATGTGAGTACATTTAAGTACTTGGGTAGTGTGATGAGTAAGGATGGAGGTCTGGAGGGTGAAGTGCTTGAAAGGGTACAGCAGGGAAGAAAGGCTGCTGGTTCTTTGAAAGCAGTGATAAGAAACAGGGAAGTGAGCATGGAAGTGAAAAAGTTACTACATGACAGTATTGTGATACCAGCTCTAACGTACGGAAGTGAAGCTTGGACGTTGTTGGAAGGACACAAGTCAAGAGTGAGAGCAGTGGAAATGAGTTATTTAAGAGGAGCCTGTGGAGTCACATTGAGAGACAGGCTGACGAATGCGGATATAAAGGAGCGTTGTGGTGTTGATGTGGATGTGATAGGAAGCGTTATGAGGAACACACTGAGGTGGTTTGGCCATGTGGAGAGGATGGAGGGTGAAAGACTGACGAAGAGAGTGTATGTGAGTGAGGTGGAGGGGGGAAGAGGGAGGGGGAGGGGGAGGCCGAGGATGAGATGGAGGGATGGGGTGGAGAGGTATATGAGAGAGGGGGGTGTGAGTTGGGAGCAGGGCAGTGAAATGGCGGGGGACAGGGCGACTTGGAGGCGATTTGTTTGTGGCCACCCCAAACGGGATTTAGGCGTCTGGCAATAGATAGATAGATAGACAGTTATTCCTAGTACAATGATACCTCACATTTTAAGAATAATACACGATAGTCCACATGCAGAGCATCCTGGCAAGGACAGGACAGTCAGGCAGGCCCGGATGTCATATTACTGGCCAATGTTACGCAAAGACATGCATAATCACATAGACGGATGCGAGTCATGTGCGAAATATAAAGGTTACACATTATCACATGCACCTATAGGACAATATTCTGTACCTAGACAACAGTGGGACACTATCGTGGTTGATTTACTAGAATTACCCTCAACTACCAATCACAATCAATATCTTTTTGTTGCAATTGATCACTTCTAACGATATGTGATCTTGGTTCCAATTAAGGACAAAACAGCAGAAACAGTCGCACGAGTATTCATTGATGGTGTAATCTGTAGATTCATCACACCAAAGGTGCTAACAAGCGACAATGGTGGTGATAACTCTGAAATTTTAGAAGAAATATGTAAACAATACAATAAAAAGAAAGTTAATATCTTGACCTAGCATCCAGCCTCCAATAGATTGGTGGAAAGGCAGAATAGAAAAATATTACATGTACTACGGCACATTCTCAAGGACAATTACGAAACCGGGATGACTGGATCCCCAGAGTTGAAGCATCGCTTAATTGTGCAATTAATAAATCAATAGCAGATACACCTCATTTCATCATTTACGGGTCAGACAAACGTCTCCCTTAGGAGACGTTAGAGGGTGAGAAAATTCCCATATATAATTATGACGATTATCCTAAACTTCGCTTATGTGAATATCAAGAAATACACACAAAGATAAAGAAACAGCGATGTCCAAGGAAGATATGACAGAATCATTTAATAAGAAGGCAAAAGAATCAAATATCAGCACAGGTGATATTGTCTATAGTCTCATTCACACTAGACATAGCAAATTGTCACCTGAATTTGAAGGCCCATACAGGGTAATCAAGAGAAGAGACAATAATATAGTGATTAAGTCACTATCGAGTGACGAAGAAAAAGAAACACATATTGATCACTCAATAAAGGTCTCAAGAAATTTACCTTGCAACTATAAAACAGCAGAAACAACCGAAAACCATAGTACACACTGTGAAAATAAGCCTGAAGCAATCAACACATACCGGAATAAATTGCGGTCGTATACCAGACAGACAAATATAGGTGCAACCAATACAGCTCTCACCATAACAAGGCATTTACTTGACTTAGGAATCAATTTAGACTCCTTTTATAGGTAACAGGATTAAACAGGCCAAGATATCTGTATTATTCATCATCTCTATCATCACCCTTAGCATAGCTTGCTAACAACAGTGGATTATATCTTTAACACAAATATTCTTTCGGTAGGTAAGGATGAGGCGAATAATTCCATGGATCACATTCTTGTTGATATCAAGATCACCCCACTTACATCCTCAACATGTAGTTCGACAAGGGTGCCTGATAGCCCCAACAGCCTCAACAACAATAGTACAGGACATAATAAGTACCGAATTTAGTTTGGACGTACTGCAAGACATACCAATAATGTTACAGATGATATCAGGACCACTTAGAACTCTGGAAACGGTATTAAAACACCCTTCTTCACATGACCACCCCACACAGGAAGTAGCTGAATTAATTAAATTAACCGACTGGAAGCTAGAACAGGCTAAGCACATAATGATCACCATGATCCAGGACATCCCATCAGCTGGGAGTAACACACCTGAGACACGAAATGACATCACAAATACACGTAACGGATGCGGTTTGTTCGACCTAGGTGGAGCAATTTTAGGCAACATTTTTGGACTAGCTACAGAAAATGATATAAACGAAAGAAAAATTTAACAAAATAGCACAAATTCTCTCATACCAACAGAAGTTAGCTGATACTCAGAACACCTTAATGCTGACGATTGTAAAGAACCTAAGGAGGGCAGCAGCATCAACTCTAGGAATTGTAGAGAAAGTAAATGCACTAGAAGGTTACAATACACTATTCCAACACTCTCTGTGATCATAGAACATACTGACGTAATAATACTACAGTTAGACAATACAAGAGCTCAGTATCAGGCCTTCATGAAAGGAATTGCTAATGCTAGTAACGGAAAGATCACCATTAATTTACTACCCATTCACAACCTCCGGCAAATAATTAAGCAAGGCATACATAAGCATGGTTTCAAACCTTTGTTTGAGGAAAGAAATCTGATGTTATATTATCCATATTTGGAAGCAACATCCACAACAACATTAATAGTAGTTTATGTACCATTTGTAACTCATTATTTTTTCACAGTCTATCAAATATACCCTTTTCTTTCTAAGAAAGATGACTCATTAGTCACTATCAACATCAAAACAGAAGTCATCATGGTAACCAAGAAACAAGACACTGTCACTTTCACTAGTGAAACAACAATTGAACAATATGTCGCACATTATTACATGCATTTCACCTTTGTCCTGCAAACAACTTCATGTTTCAGCCAGCTGAGACAGTCCCTTGTGAAATGGCCATCATAAAAGATTATGACATTCCTGATCATTGCAACTTCACATCTGCTCCAGATAAAACCCTCCATCATCAGTGCATTGGACATTCACAGTTCATCTGTTTCACTCAAAATACATCAGTTTTTGTGACTTGCCTGGACACACCTCAAGCCTATGCGTCAGCATCTGCTTTATACATCTCACCAGATTACTGTGCAGTCCTGACACCTACACTATCCACCTTGCCCACTAAAAACCATTATGCCATTCTCAACCACACACACAAATACTTCCAGCCACTGCCTAGGATGAACTTAAATGTAAGTGCACACATTAAGTTGACTTCACCAAAGTATGATACCATGCAATTAATAAATCAGACAATACAACCTTGGGAAGAATACAGTAGGATTATGTTTAACTCATACTATGTATACAGCCCAGCTCCAGTCATCTTTGTAATTTTCTCCATCATATTTACTGTATTAATTTTGGCCATGCACAGAATGCAAGCAAGGATTGCTAACCTGGTATCAGTGTTTAAGAACCGTTCTGTACAAGTGAGACAAAACTGAGTAAATATTGCAAATATTGTATATATATTTTATATAAAATAACAAAATATGGGTTAATATATACAGCAAGTCCTTCTCATTATATACTGTATAACTGACTACAGTAGACTTGCCATTGTATTATTTTACTGTTACTATTATAATATACATGTACAGTTTTATAACTACATTATCCCAATTATGTAACTTTACAGTATTATGCGTTTCACTTGATTACCTTACAAATTGATTGTAATAGTATGCATTAATATGTTATGACAATGTTTACTGTCGATGGTACGCCAGTTTTGCGTGACCGAGCGATATGTAGTCATAATATAACACAGTACTGTATGTAACAATATAGCTATAGGTAACAATATGTAAAACAGGTAGTTATGTCTGAGTTCTCCAGGAAGAGTTACAGAACACATCCTCTTACCTAGACAAACCAGGAATGTCAATCCACATAATGTATATCCACAACCTTTGTTGTCCCAGACCATCAAGAATCCATAACCATAAGATGTATCTCAAACTTCCTCATAGTCCAGACGAACAAGAATTTCATGACGTATTCAATCACGTGGAGTAACCAGCCCTAGCAAGTTAGTCCACGGGATAGGAAATTTGCCAGACATACACATCCTCCCCGCGCTGTGTAATTATAATGCCAGAGAGATTCCCTTCAGATCAGAGAGAAAGGAGAGAGAGAAGGGCTAGGGAGAAGGTCCGACATTAGGGTCATGCTCTGGTAAACTGTAACTCACTTTTTACAACTGTGTTTAATAAACTTAGTAGCCCGAGTGATGTAACTCACCTTTAAGAGGAGCCTGTGGACTCACATGAAGAGACAGGCTGACAAATGAGGACATAAAGGAGCGTTGTGGTGTGGATGTGGATGTGACAGGAAGCGTTAGGAGGAACATACTGAGGTGGTTTGGCCATGTTGAGAGGATGGAGGGTGAGCGACTGACAAGAAGAGTGTATGTGAGTGAGGTGGAGGGGAGGGGAGAGGTAGGGGGAGGCCGAGGATGAGATGAAGGGATGGAGTGGAGAACAGTGTTGTAGGTCTCGAAACCTGTCTTGAGACCAGTTTGATGTTGTCTTGGTCTTGATCTTGGTCTTGGTTTTGATCTTGGTCTCGAAGCTTCTGGTTTCGGAGTTTTGGCTCGAGACCAGAATTACAAAGTGCATCGCAGCATGGGAAAGGTCGGAATTTATGATCATACATGGAGAAAAATCATGGCTGGTTCGATTCACGGCATGCCATACGGCGTTGTACTGTCTATAGATACTGTACTGCCTGGCAAGCGCTACGGTGATGATGCATGAGACGAGCCCTGTGGGTGCTGATGGAGTGTGTGTGAGTCGAGAGAGCATGCATGATGTGGCCATTCTCACAGTGATAATATCTGTTTGGCCGCTCGCATGTTTGCAGCTCTGTTCACCTCTGTATGCTTCATATACCTGTATGGTGTATGCAATCCCCTCACCCTTTGTACATGTACACCACAGGTCTAGCTAGTTCACTCGGAAAACGTAACCACAATAATTTCTATTTTCCTATTTTTGTTTCTTCATGCCTGTGAGGCAATGAAAGCAGAAATATTTTACTTAGATGTTCAGTTGTTCACATACATTAAAATTTTGTAAATATATTTCCTCCCTTACAGGGGTGTAGCCAGGATTTTGGAGCGATGGGGGCCAAGTCAGACATCAGTGTCTTCCAACCTTTCAAGTTATGGCCCTTCAGAGCTTACAAATTGCTAACATGGAGGCCTGCAGTGACTTCTGTGACCTTTTTAGAAGAAATCAGAATATTTTCTAGTGTTTCACAGCCACCCTCGTATTTCATACAACTTATTTACCTGTGAGTGGTGGGCCATGGCCATGTGGCCCAGTCTCATTTCTAGCCTCACTAAAGTAGGGGGGCCACCTAGGGGCCGACAAAACATCTGTAGTAGCAAGAAGGGCAGTGAGCAGACTCGAATGAGAGGCCCTTTCAAGAAGGAAACAGTGAAAACTGTTCTCTTAAACAAATAGTGGGTATGACCATAAGAAGTACTTGGAGCAATTATGGAAGTATATTATTATTTTTATATTTATGAATTTCTTCCCACCTCTGTATTCCGAAACCCTTTCGGTCCCTTGTGTAATTATCCTGAAAAATAGGTAGTCCCCCTCGACTGTTCATAAGAAATGAAAGATGAATATCGTATGGACGTTTGGGCATGGATAAAGGTCGGAGAGAAGTGCGAAAATTAATCTTCCAAAAGCCAGCTTTCGCAAGAGGAAGATACAGCTATCCATGAGTAGGGGAGGGCGGTGATGGTTCAGACATTTTTTTTTTAATATTTATAAAAATTCAGGTTCAAGCGGGAGTGTAATCGGTTTATGTTAAATATTGCCACTTCATTCGGCTCTTTAGGTTGATAATATGAAATTCATAGCTCTTCTCAGCTTTAAGCTATAGTTAACGAAACACAAGTGACTAAATCGTTTGAACCGTCCCTACCAGTGGTGATGGTTGGGACAGTAGGGTAGGATGGTTCGGCCGTGTGTATTTCTCAGCATATTCTGAAAATTATGTGAGTTATATGGGATTAAAACAAATATTTATTCATTCAAAGATATTTCATTTTCCTAAACTGCAATATTAAACTTCAGAATCCAAATGAAGTACTTGATATCTGTTAAAAAAATATATATATGTATACATATAACTGAAATAAGCTTCACCAGATTTAATAATAAATGGCTTAACGCCCTACTTACTGCTACAAAATTATGCATAATTAGCCTTTCTCTCTCTCTCTCTCTCTCTCTCTCTCTGGAATATTGACTTCACTTTTCACTTTCTAGGCCTTATTTCAGATGGACTAAATTTAGACTTTTAATGCGTATTGTAGCCTCCAAACTGAAATATAAGTTGTAATAACCCTTCCTTCTTTTAACACTTTGAGGACTAGGTTAAACTAACAAAACTATTAATATATATTCCCTGATAACTAATAAGAATGGTGTTTCACTATGTGTTCAAATATAAATGATCAAAAGCAGCGTTATCATTTGATAAGGTCATGACTTGGCAGTAGTGGAGGGATAGTTAGGGCTGTCCGAACCAACCCCCTCCTCAACTGTCCGAATCATCCCGAACCTATGTAATTAATTGACGGGTACTCTCAAGTTTCACCCGAGAGAGTTTAACATTCGTTTTTCATACCAATATGTTCTACATGCAACACAGATTCACCCTGATAATGCACAGTTCGATGCTTGGCATATTCATAAAGGTAGAGCTTATGATATGCACTCAAATTATTACATAGGAGATGCAAAAAAACATATTATCTGACCTGCATCAAAAAATCAGGGGTTTCTAGCTTGGAGGTTCCGTGTGGTCGAAGTAAGCAAACTCTCCCACTTTCACACAAGATCACACGGCCCTAGGTCCCATACGTTACTCAGGGAATGCACTGTCCGAACCATTCCACTGTCCAAACCATCACCGCCCTCCCCTACGATGGCACTGACGAAGTATGCAACACCATACATTGTAATTTCAAAACCGTACTTTCAAAAGTTTAAAAACTAAATACTTACAAAAGCCGTAACATCGGTGTGCAGGGCCGTAGAGAACTGTGACCGCGCCCTTGGGTGCATGGCAAACGTTTGACATGGGCTAGAAAAAGAAGCAAAATTGTCACATCCCTGGTGTGGGCCCTGGTCCCTCCATACTCTTTGAGTTTTGGGCCCGGGAATTATTCCCATTGCCCTCTTCTCTCTTTCATTCAACTCACATGCGATAATCAACTTAAATTCGTTTAAAAGACGTTGAGTATCGCATCGATACATAATCTGCAACTGGGTGATTGGGGTACTAGTGCACTTTCTCGAGGGGCCGAGACGCCCATGAAAACTGACCAGCAGTGCAGCACCTGCAGGCTGCAGCTGCTTTTCATTCATTCAGCAGACGCATAAATTCTTGGTCTTGGTCTTGGTCTCAGAGGGTATGGTCTTGGTCTTGGTCTCGGAGGACCTGGTCTTGGTCTTGGTCTCGGAGGGTCTGGTCTTGGTCTTGTTCTCGAGGTGCCTGGTCTTGACTACAATACTGGTGGAGAGGTATATGAGAGAGGGGGGTGTGAGTTGGGAGAAGGCAGTGAAATGGCGGGGGACAGGGCGACGTGGTGGCGATTTGTTTGTGGCCACCCCGTGCGAGATTCGGGCCGGCAATCGATATATATATATATATATATATATATCATACTAGCTTTATTCATAAGTTGTGTAGTGAGTAGAAAAATAAAAGAGAGAGAGAGAGATCAACAAATACCGTTATTTCAAAGAGGATTATACGCTTCCAAGATACATTAGTAGATGAAGTGTTGATTTTATTTCAGTATTAACCCTTCCGTGGCCGTAGGCCCGGTGTAGTATGCACGGAGTGACTTATGCTGGAAGTCACCGTTCCGCTCAGTGCGCATGCGTCGAGTGTCCGTTTAGCTTCTATTTTGAAAGTATCCGCATGTTATCTCAAATTTTGTGCCATTTATCAACAACATTGTATGAAATACATGTGTCAGGAAGATAGTTATCCGGATGTCTTATTGACCCGTAGGTAACTATAGGTCGATATATGGACGTATATAAATAAAGATATTTATGTATGTTACAGGCAGATTCTGAAATGAGTCATTTCGTGAATTAAGATTAGTTTAGTTTAGGTTTATTTAGGTTAGGTTAATCTAGGATAAGGTTAGGTTAAGGTTAGGTTAGGTTTGGTTAGGTTAGGTTAAAATAGGTTTAACAGAGAAGGGAACGGTAACTTCCACCATAAAGTCACTCCGTGCATATGACACCGGAATATTACGTGTGCCCCTGGCAGATGCTGGGGCCATTTTCTGAAGTTTCGAAAATTGTTTTTTTCACTTGCCATATTGAAGAGGAAGGTCAGACGCACCTAACAGTGCAAATCCCAGGTTCCCTAGACCCATTGTGTGGCTCGGAATGGAGTGCGGAATTTGCAGAAATATCGGCAATGGACATCAGCCGCAGTGGTGTATTGCTGAGGCGCAACACTGCTTTCCCACTGGGGATGAAAGCGGAGGGTCAGGTTGATTAGCACCTGATGAGATCCGATGAGAGGAAGGGGAGTGAAGGCACTTTTAGCCGCTCCCACACCACCTGCATGGCTAAAAATAGAATCGTAATGCAGGTTCAAAACTATGAACAAGTCAGATTATTAGGAATAGAGAGAAAAAGCAGAAATAAATACGCATACAGACGGGAAAAAACGTATTATTCCCCTAATAACACGTTTACGTTTCTCCATCATTTTACTTTATTTTTGCACTATGTATGTTGCTGTGTGTGTGTCGTGAGGGTGGGAAAGTATGATATTTTCTGCCTAGGTAAGGAAAAAGGGTAAAGCTGTATGTCTGCTTACACTTCACACGGTCAGAATACGATAAACTCGGACTATCTCACAGTAAAAGTGTGCAATATCATACTCACGTCCTATGCACAATTATATTGCTTTCAGCGTGGTTCTGTAATGATTGAGAGAATTTCAGATTCATAAACAGGAAAAAAATACGTGGATAACAATACAGGAACATACATTGATGTTGGCAAGGCTGGGAGGGTAGAGTGGCAGGGGCGAGCTGTTTGTTGGGGCAGGTATCTTCACACGGTCAAAATACGATAAAATCGGCATATCGCACAGTTGCCTTGTATGATAGCATTTTCCATACCCTATGCCTGTTCACTTACATTACAAACAGAACCAGCAATGATTACCGCTCTATCTAGGGCAAAAGAATATATAATGAGCATATAAGGAAATACATGGGGGCTGGCATCTGAGAAATAAACAAAGAACAGAATAATTACTCACCTCAAGAGCATGATGCGATTACAGGAGTCAGTGCAGGCGAACTTTTTTCTATCTGTGCCCTCCCCTAGCAGGTCAAAAGGCAATTAAGTCATTGTCTGGGAAGCACAGTCTTTGTACAAAAGTCACTTACAAATCACTTACAAAACATAATCTACTTTACACACTACCACTATATTACACTTCTGTTTCTTGCTTCGTAACACTACACTAAGTAATAAACACTATATACACTGCACTCATCCACACAATCAGTACTTGGCAATGGGATGATACTCGGTGGGGGGTTGTGAAATGGCCGGTGAAGTGGTAGGAAGTGGTGAGGTGATGTGAAAGGTGGCGCAGGGTGGTGGCGAGGTGGTGCGGGGTGAGTGCACCTGCACTCCAGCCTTGCCTTCCTCCCCCTCCTCTCCCTCAGTGAAGAGCTGCTTCACAATCGCCCGTCTCCTCTTCGGTGGTGGTGGAGCTGTACGGGGACGTGGTGGTGGCTGTCGCTGTCGTCCTTTTCGGTAGTAGGAGAGTGATACCACTCATCACCGCTCTCACCATTACTCCCAGGTCAGTCCCAATTTGGTACTCATCGATCTTCCCTCCACAGGGAAAGCTCTCCGACGTGATCTCGGGGCTGCTGAGCGGCCTACGGGGCCGGAAAGGGCAGTGCTGGGTGAGGGTAGGGGCAGGGAGAAAGGAGGAACTCGGACGTCCACTCATCACGGAAATGCGCAGTGTACTGAAGTGTGGGGTGTATGGGAGTGTAGCGTAGGTTAGTCTGAAGACGTTCAGAATATTCGTTCACATCCCAAAAATTTTCATCGTTTTTTATAGGCCCCTCCGGCCATTTGTCAGCTTAATGTCATTCGCCATCGGCGACCACGGAGAGGTTAAGATTTACATTCAGTCTAAGAAAAGGACAGTTTTTAAAGAACACTTTTGATCCGCAATTACTTTATTCGTGCGGTTAGTAAACTTATTAACACCTCTTCTTTGGCAATTTAGTCCTGATTCTGCTGCGTTACTTCATACTTGTGTGGTGGATGGGGACGCAAGTTGTAGGTAGGGGCACTCATCATTCAGTCATTCGATGTAGTGCTGCTCTCGGGGACTGCCCATTCCTCTCTTCCTCTCCTTGCTTCCTCTTCTGTTTTTCTTTCCTTTATTCTTTCCTCTTCCTTCTGTCTGCGGGTGACATTACACTGAGTGACAAGCTAAATGGTTTCCTGTACACTAGGAAACCATTTACTTCACTGGGTGGTAATCATATAACCAAATTATGGCGTCTGGAGGTTTATTAGGCAATTGAGGTGCTCCAGTCGGACTGAGCCTGTACAGGTTTATATCCAAGTGTTGGTTGGGGTTTATTGCTCACATAATGCTGCTCAGGGATGAGTGAGGCTGGTCAGTCCCATCCTAAATGTCAGGACCAACTTCCTTAGCCTTGGGCTCCTACGCTGTTCATGGGGCAATACAGGATTAGTTAATGAATGAATGAATGTTATTCATGGAATTTGTGTCAATATTGAAGATATAAGAACCAAATAAAAGAATGTTAATTGTTATTTTGTGAAATAAATCGTCTAAGAAGAGCTGCTAGGGAGCCTCCTTAACCAACAAGAATACCAGCCTCAGAGACGTGATGGATAGTGTTAGTGGACCTGATGAAGATGAGATGTTTGTGGGCGGATGATTTACTCTTTTGTGTTTTTAATTTGGTGGTGTAATGAGCAGTTTAACTGATGCAGCCATTTTCACCATAAGGAATGGAAAACAATGCACTTATCATGAAGATCAGGCACAAGCTCCCATCTTAAAAGACAGGTTGATAACCTGTGGATTGCGCAATTACGTTTTTTATCCCACCCGTTGTGTGCAAAAAATTAAGAAAAAGTTTTTTTTTTTTTTAAATAAACTTTAAGATAAACATCAGGGCATTATCTGGTAAAAAAAAAAAAAATCTCTCCTTTTCTGTCTTTGCATAATGCCATGCATAAGTTTACGTAGGATAGTGAAAAATTAAAAAATCTATCTATCTATATACCTAGGCTGCTTCCCCCAAGGAAAGGGAGGTAGCCAAGACAGGACGACTCACTCTCCATTTACTCATCCATTCAAACACATTCATTCGCATCTTAGCCCCAAAGGGGAGAACGGACAGATCCTCACCGCATCACACCACACAAGGGTCAACTGCGCAATGCAATCAGTGACATCCACAGCAGGGCCCGACAGCAGAACTGGTTTACCCCTGCCACATCATAACAGACCCATCCCCTTACCCGCACCTGACCTGACTAGCTGATCAGACCAAATGCGGGAGAATATCCCCTCAGGGCTGCGTCATCACTTATTCATTCACAATTTCTCTCCATTTATTTCTGTCACGCACAGCCACTCTTCCTTGCTCAATGGACATCCCTCTCGCATCCAGCGCTCTCTTCACACTGTCCATCCATCCTATTCGTGGTCTTCCTCTCAGTCTTACACCTCTCACATCAGATCTAGTTATCTTTTTCACCAATCGCTCATTATCCATTCTCTCCATATGCCCAAACCATTGCAACACCCTCTGCTCAACTCTACCAGCCATCTCCCGAACAACTCCAGTTCTCCTTCGCACTTCATCATTTCGCACTCGATCCATACGCGTCACTCCACACATACTCCTCAGACATCTCATCTCCATTACATTCAAACTTTTCCTCTCTGCTACACCCATATTCCATGTTTCAGCCCCATATAACGCAGTCGGTACCACAACACCCTCATACAGCCTTCTCTTTACATCCATTCTAAGCGAACGACATTTAAACACTTTTTTCATTCCTCCCAGCACCTTTCCTACTTCATTTATTCTAAACTTCACTTCTGCATCTATTCTTCCATCCACAGCAACATGTGACCCTAGATATTTAAAACAATCTACCTCCTCAAGCATCTCACCATTCAAAACTATATTCATCCCCCTACCATCTATCAACCTCGTACACTTCATCACTTTTCTCTTATTCTCATTTACTTTCAATTTCCTCCTTTCACACACCCTTCCAAACTCCTCTACCAACTGTCTCAATCTCTCCTCTGAATCAGTCACCAGTGCAGTATCATCTGCAAACAGCAGCTGCTTCAGATTCCACTCTCCTCCATCAACATTTACCAGACTCAGACCACCTAAAACTCTTGCATTCACCTCCCTTACAACACCATCCATGTAAATATTAAACAACCAAGGCGACATCACACATCCCTGTCGCAGTCCCACTCTCACGGGAAACCAATCACTCACAGAATTTCCCACTCTTACACATGCTCTACTATTTACATAAAAACTTTTCACCCCTTTTAGTAACCTACCATCAAGTCCATACAATCTTAAAACAGTCCACAAAGCCTCCCTATCAATTCTATCATACGCTTTCTCTAAATCCATAAATGCCCAAAACACATCCTTGCCTTTCGCTAAATACTTTTCACACACTTGTCTCACAGCAAACACCTGATCAACGCATCCCCTCTCTCTCCTGAAGCCACACTGCTCATCACTAATCACTCCCTCTGTACCCTCTCTAACTCTCATAATTAACACTCTACCATACACTTTACCTACAACACTCAACAGACTTATACCCCTAAAGCTAGTACATTCATACTTATCACCCTTGCCTTTATACAACGGGACCACACAAGCACTTGCCCAGTCAATTGGCACCATACCTTTCTCAAAGCACACATTCAATAATCTTACTAACCAGTCAACAATGGTCACTCCACCACCCTTCAGGCATTCCACAGCACACCCATCCATACCTGCAGCTTTCCCTGTTTTCATCTCCTTTACTGCCTTCTCCACTTCCTCCTTCGTGATCAAAGAATCATTCAACTCTCCCAACACATTTATTCCTTGCACCCTTCTATCTGCCACAATCTCAGCCACCCTTTCCTCCTCTACATTTAACAATCTTTCAAAATACTCTGCCCATCTCTTCCTTACTGCATCCATCTCAATTAACATCCTTCCATCCTCTGCTTTTACTCGTTCTTCCTTCCCAGACTCTCCCTTTCGCACCCTTTTCACCTCCTTCCAAAACATTTTCTTATTCTGTTGAAAATTCTCTGTCAGCCGCCTACCCCACCTCTCATCTGCTGCCACTTTAGCATCACGCACAGCCCTTCTCGCTCCATTCCTCTTTTCCTTATACCTTTCATATGACATCTCATCCTTCCTCTGCAGCCACACTTCATATGCACGTCTCTTCTCAGCCACGGCCATACTTACTTCCTCGCACCACCATTCACTTCCTTTTCTTACACCACCACCCACACGTCTCACACCACACACCTCTTCTGCATGCCCCACCACAGCACTCTTAAACAACTGCCATTCCTCCTCCACGCTGCCATTTTCCCGATCTTTCACTGCGTTCCACTCATCTTTCAATTTCTCCTGATACTCTATCTTTTTCTCTCTTTTATCCAACTCACTCACTTTCAAAACCTCCCTGCCACACCTAACCCTCCTAGCTCTCACCCATCTCTTACCTACTCTTAACTTTCCCTCCACCAAGTAGTGGTCAGACATACCTCCACCCTCCCCTCTCAGAACTCTTACATCCAACAATCTTCCTATTACATTCCTAGACACAACCACATAGTCCATCAAGGCTCTATCAACAACCCTTCCACCCTCCTGTCTCACCCATGTATACTTATAAATATCTTTCTTCTCAAACAGCGTATTCTCAATCACCATCTCTCGCTCAACACACATCGCTATCATTCGTTCCCCATTTTCATTTCTTCCATGCACACCATGCATACCAACTACGCCTTCAACTGCTACATTTCCCACTCTAGCATTCAGATCTCCCATCATTACCACATTCACATTCGCTCCAAAACTCTGCAGACACTCATCAACATCATTCCAGAAAGACTCCCTCTCTTGTTCATCCCTTTCACTACCAGGCCCATATGCACTCACAAACACCCACATCTCACGTTTAAATTTCGCTTTCACCCACATCAGTCTTGATGACACCTCCTTCCATTCAATCACACACTGCTGTACTTCCGGACTCACTAACAAGGCCACACCTTCTCTTGCCCTTCCTCTATCAACACCTGACAATCTTCCATTCACACTTCCAAACATAGATTCCCCCTTCCCTTTCATCTTCATTTCACTCAAAGCTAACACATCCAACTTTCTTCTCACAAACATTCTCCCAATCTCCTCCCTTTTAGCCTCAATTGTACTACATCCACGCACATTCATAGACCCAATCTTCAGGGTACGGGGATAACTCCATCCCCCATCCCTTTCTCTGGCCTGTCTCTTTTTAGGAACTAAAAAACAGAGGAGGGGGTCCCTAGTCCCCTCACCCCGCCCCTTTTAGTCGCCTTTTACGACACGCAGGGAATATAAGAACAAAAATTTTGTTTTGTTTTTGTTTATTATAAACCTGAAGATAAACATCCAGGGCATCATCTAGTGAAAAGAAAACATCTCTCTCCGTCTTTGCATAGCGTCATGCGTAAGGTTGCATAGGGGTGGAGTACTGTAGTTAGCGGTTGATGCACGGCCAGCAGTCCACGGGTTAATGATCAAGTAGGAATTAGTTTGTATCAGTAACCACCTCATTATCATCCCAAACCCAATTCACAGCTAGAATTTGGGGTGACAAGACCATCAGAACCAAGGACTATGGTCAGACTCAAATATGAAGTCCGTTTGGGTGGGGCCCGAGAGGGGATTTCCCTCTCTACAGCTCTGCCACTTCAACCCCAGTACCTATCTCTCTGTCATATGTCAGCTATTTACTATTTGAAATTGTATATTAAATATTCTGTACTTATTAAATATATTAAATAAGGCTATATAGTGCTATGAATGTGTCGCTTTTTAGGATAATAGCATTGATTTGTAAAAATTCCACACCACGTGACAACGTCGCTTTCCGATGTTGCCAGAGGTCAAGGACACCCACCTCAGACTACAGGTGACCGGTCACTTCCTGCCTGATCCCCACCCACGATGGCAGCTACTCCGGCTCGCTCTCGTGTGCTCCACAGTCAGGAGAAAGAACTTATTTACGATGTGAACAAGTATTTTTTAGAAGAAAGATCAGAGAGAGGACTTATGCCTACTGGGGAAACCTCTATAAAAAAAACGCGCCAAGACTTTTACCTCAGTGGTGGTGTGAAAAAAGGTCGAAACAATATAGAAGAAAACAAAACTTATAAATATATTAAAACTTTCTCAATCAACCGAGAGAGAGAGAGAGAGAGAGAGAGGAGGAGGTTTGGCAGAGCTGTAGAGAGTGAAATCCCCACGCGGGTCCCACCCAAACGGACTTCATATTTGAGTCTGACCATAACAGAAAATTAGAGAGGTATCAGACTGCATACACAGTGAAATGAGAGAAAAAAAATCCCATAATACTTATCGAAATCACTATACCTCATACCAATTAATCTGGCCAGGCATGTATGGCAACACTGTTCCTGCCGAGATTCTGATTGGCTGGAGGTGTTTGTTCGATTTCGTTGTTGCTGAAACTGATACTCTTTTTATTATCAGACATGACAATGAGTTTATCGAAAATATAATTGTCAAAAGCAATAGGAAATCCGTTATATACTTAACAACAACGAAATTTTCTTAGGAAGATAGAAATATGAGTCAACAAAGTATTATAACAGTCCAAGTCAAGGTCAGCATTCAAACAATTCCTTTAAATCTCCGACACTCGATAATATAACAGAAAATTAAGGAAACCTGCTTAATCCATGCGTTGGTGTAACACACATTTAAAGTTTAAGATCAGCCCGTACTGTGATAATAGAGGAGATATAATGAAATAGTTTTCCTTTAGCCTACTTTGATTTTCGCAATTTTTTCAAACCTCCCTTCCCGCACAACTCGCCTTTTCATTAGAATTTTTAATTATTCAGAGTTGTGGCACGATTTAAGGGTGCGGACTGATCTTAAAATATAGATGTGTGTTTCACCAACGCTTAGATTAAGCAGGTTTCCTTAATTTTCTGTTACATTATCGAGTGTCGGAGATTTAAAGGAATTGTTCGAATGCTGACCTTGACTTGGACTGTTATAATACTTTGTTGACTCATATTTCTATCTTCCTACGAAAATTTCATTGTTGTTAAGTATATAACGGATTTCTTATTGCTTTTGACGATTGTATTTTCGATAAACTCAGTATCATATCTGATAATATAGAAAGTATCGGTTTAAGCAACAATGAAATCGAACAAACATCTCCAGCCAATCAGAATCTCAGCAGGAACAATGTTGCCATACATGCCTGGCCAGATTAATTGGTATGAGGTATAGGAACCCCATCTCACCATATGTACTGCACTATACCTGCAAGTATGATACACCTGTGGTCTGTCGAATGCAAAGAAAACCATGGGGTGGCCATACACTTACCTTGGGTAAATAATGATCCGTCGGCAGCAGAGAAGACTGTAGACTCGAGGACAAGCAGAAAGAAGAACCGACACACCATTTCTCCCTTCTGTGTAAGACACTGAATTACTCCTAGATTAAGCTGATGACCACTATTGAACAGCATCGTACAGTTGCCCCAAGAAGTGATGGCAGAGTTTCAGATTGCTTCGGTCACTCTGCACTGCCATACGTTTAGTGAAAACAGTGAATATAAGATAAAAATTCTGTGCCTTCATCACGCCTTATCAAATATGATACCAGAATATTCGTATTATATCCCTCTAAGCATTATGGAAAATGAATAACAAGAGGAAGTGATATATTAGAAGTTAACATTTAGGTACGTTTCCCAGTTTGAATGAATGTGTAATGTATTACTCCCCGCACAGTGTGCGGTATAACCATGTGTTCCTGATTTATTTGTTTCCCAGGATTTCAAATATGGATGATCTAGTTTCGAAGACCAATTAAGGAAAATGCTTGTGACTGCAATACCCTACCCAATTTTCAGATGCCATGTTGATGATAGAGAAACACTAAGGTTGCCACAACATTGAAGTTATTCTTAATAATGATATCCTACATGCAGTAGCAGCAAGATCATTCTGCCTTTTATCCCTTGTCTTCCTCTCGCTTATAATAATTATAATTATCTGCTTTATCCCCAGTTATTGCTAAATTATTTTCACTTGTAAAGAGGTGTGACAGATTTTGCTCTTCTCCTTTACATTAGGCAATAAAAAGGACCACATGAGTTTATAAACTCTTGCAATTCAAAATCACACACTTTTTGCTCTATCTTTTAACCTGTCATACCTTTCTTCTTAAATAAACTGCCATGCCCTGTTTAACTGAAAATTCTGATTTGGAAGTTTTTAGATCAATGATTTGTTTCTGAAACTCTGCATTTTATTTTTCTTGCAAATAGTTTTGCACTGAGGATTCTATGCAGTGACACAAATTGTCATTCTCCAAGCATCTCTGACTCTCAGCAAATGATATATATATATATATATATATATATATATATATATATATATATATATATATATATATATATACACATAGAGAGAGAAAAATATATATATATATATATATATATATATATATATATATATATATATATATATATATATATATATATATATATATATATATATATATATATATATATATATATATGTATACCATATATATATATATATATATATATATATATATATATATATATATATATACTTCATTCACTGATAGTCCTCTGGCTAATATTAACCCTCTCGTGCACGATAAGTTTTTGTAAGTTTTCTGGTGCACGATATCATCCACCTGGCCATCCGGCCCGGCAGCCTGCACGCAGCAAATAATACATATTCTCGCCTTATTTTCGCCACCCAAACATCAATATACTGCCATTAAACCTATCTCATCTTATTCGTCGATATTTGTTCTAGCTGATAAGCACCAAAAAAAAAAAACACACACACACACAGGAAAACACGAATAAAACAACACTAGGCGGGGGTGAATAAACATTTCGCTACATCAATTTAAATTCCCAACATCACTATTCGAATTCTTTCCATCACACAGGAAAATGTTATTAAAAGTTTTGATAGAGAATTTCATCAGCTTTCTAGTGAGAGAAATCCGGTTGTAATATGATGTGCAGTTTTCGAGAAAATAGCCAAAAACTAAAAGCCATTTTTGAAAAAAAAAAAAATTCAGGGAGCTTTTAAGAGCTTTTTTAGCACACCTTATGTTTTTATTGCATAATATTATGCAGAATTTCTCGAGCTTTCTCGTGAGCACCCGCTGGTATCGATAGGTCTCATAGTTTTCGAGCAAATCGCCAAAAACAACCGGGTACCGTACTCATGGCCATGCATCACTCGTGATGCGCGCACAATAATCACTATATTCCCGTCTTTTCATGAGATTATATTGTTATGTCCTGAACATATGTAGAATTCACTGATCTTTATCATGGTTCTCACGGGAAATCGATAGGTACAATAGTTTTGGAGTAATTGGGCGACAAACATAGATTACTCCTCCTCGCCCACAGGTGAGATAAAAACATTCTTTCTCTGCCTCACCCACACCTACATATATTCGCTCATTAGGTTTTATTATTTACTTTTTTAACTCAAAGTATACACGTAAAATATTATAAGATTTTTGATAGTGCTCTTAGAAACTCGACATGACCACTAGTCTTTTTGCAAGGTACTGATACTGAAGTTGAATTTTATTCCATCTCATATGTGTGTAGGAAAAAAACAATACTTATTTGTGTAAAAAAATATAGAACTATAGAAATAGGGCAATATACAAATCAACAAAATACAGATAACTCACTTCCCCCAGAGGTGTTGCAATGCTGGTAGGAGCTTGAAGGATTACTGAAAGATGATGAGTTATGTATTGTGTGAGCGTGTGTGTGTGTGTGTGTGTGTGTGTGTGTGTGTGTGTGTGTGTGTGTGTGTGCGGATGAGTGTGTGTGCATGTGTGTGTGAGTTTATGGCTGTGGCGTATTTTCTTCTCTCTGTGTGATACGTTTGCCTAAAACACATGTGATGCACACACTAGATTTCTCCATGAACATTCACTGCACGACATATGTGTATATATGCGGCTGTGGCATAATTCTTTTCTCTGATATTTGTGCTATGTTTTCACTAAGTCAGTCAATGCATGCAATATTTCTCGGTGAACACCCGCTGCACTATTTTATACGTATGTTTCATACTAAACTATATGCAATATAGCACTGTCTGAGATTGGTACAATACCTTTTCACTGAAGTCTCTGACTGTGTGGCATATTTGTTGTCTCTGATACTTGCACTAGGTTTGAGCTAAGTCAGTCAATGCATGGAATATTTCTCAGTGAACACTCGCTGCACTACTTTACACGTATGTTTCACACTAAACCATACGCAATATAAAACACTATCACATGATTCCATCCCAACCTCCTCTATTATTCTCTTCCCGACTCTATGGCATACGAGACCGCCTGTTTCCTTATATCTCTATGGTGTACATAATGCCTGCTATGTTAGGTCAGTTATTTCACCAATCCAGGCACTATATGTTTCACAAATATAAGTATTGGCTTCAGTATAAAAAGGTAAAATACTCATCATTTACGGGCAGGGTGAAGGAGAGTGGAATCCTCATTATAACAATCCAGACTCCTGCCTGTAGGCCTAATGGCTGATAACAGACCCCAATGCTTTACAAACAATATATCTAATTTCCGTAGATACAATCACTTCACATTATAGTAAAAAACACTGTACAACCACAATATTTCAATAATGCCTTCTGCCTTGGGTGGGAGGGGGGAAAATGGCGGGTTTAAAGGGATGATTGACAGCTGCGGATCCCTCCAGCCTGGCTAGTCGTGAGATACTGAGGTTTTTCTGCTATGCATTGTCTCATCAGAGCAGTGTTGCCAATGCCTTACTTTGGGAAAACACGCACCCACTAGAACGGACCAAAATTTGATGCAAATCGGCAGAAAACTTAATTTTTGGCAATTTTTCTTGTGCTTAGGAATGCAGTTCACATGACTGTGCGTCATCCTACAAAACCATATGGAACACGATTCGCGTGACTGTACTAGAGAGGGGTTAAATCTTCCAGGGATTTTTCTTAATGGAAAACTGGCCAAGTGAGTGTAATAACTGTGTGTTTTTCAGTAAAAGCTGTCTCCTTTCATGCTTGTTGATGGAAACATTTAAAATAGCCCACTGACTTACACTGCCTTCCTGCATTCTGTCTTCATCGGACATGGAGACATTGGAAACGGAAATAAATGACTTTAAATTATTCCCTAATATTGTAATGGAAAATATTTTTTTGAAATAATAATGACAAAATTATTTATAGAATCACTCTTCTTTTCAGGCTTACACCACTAAAAAAAAATTGACTGTAACCATACTAGATGTGAACTCTGCAAATTATTCCAGACTGCCCCTGAGTGATAGTTGTGAAGTATCAATTAATTCCGTTTAGGATTTCCTATTATCGTAACTAACAAACTGCTTCCTGCAACTGTGAAATATATCTGTACTTTGACATCAACTTATTGTTTTCTGGAACAGTTTTACATAATAGGTTTCACCTTGTAAAGTTACAAGAAAGAATATGTGTTTTATACCTGACTGAAATCTTCTGGATAATATGCCATCACTTCTTAGGCCGACTGTACATACTTAATGTAGTCTACTCGTATACCCTTCTCATCTTAACCCATCCCTTCCAGGTGTCATGTATACATGTCCTCCCATGGATGTCCAGGTGACATGTATACATGATCTAGCAATTTGCATCCTTATTTGGGTATTCAGCTGGTTATTTCAACAACACACAGCCACTGGCAACTCTTCAGCATGCATCCCAGTCATGCTTCAGGTGCCTGCTTACCTCCTTCATGGATAAACTTACGCAAAAACTTTTTCCTGTGTCCAGACCCTCAGGTGAGCGCCCGCAGCTTTCGACTTCAACACCAATGAAGTCTTAGGGCTGGAAGGGAAGGGCCTTAGAGACAGTATGATAGGGAGGGACTTGGATCTGCCATTATCACCAATAGTGAGTGGGGAAAGTGACTTCTATTCCGACAAAAGTGACCTCACCATGCTGCGTGTGGAAATGTATGCATCAGATGAGGAGAGTGACCGTGAGTTCTTCACTGAGCAGTGATCTCTTCCCTCTGCACGATCATCAGCCTTTTCTGACGATGAAAAACGGTTAGATGATATTGACGATCCTGTAGAGAGGGACATTCATGCAAAGGAGAAGATGGAAGAGGAGGTAAGGAGTGAAGAGAGGGTGGAGGTGGAGGATGGTGGGAGGAGGAAGCACCACAGGCTGAGCCTCACACCAGAGAGTGAGTTACGGCTCACCATGGAAATTTCCACCCATCCTCCCTCAACACTAGCCTCTCCCACACAGCCTACATCTGTACCTGCCTCACCACGTGCCTCGCCATGCCGGCTGGCCTCACCATGTGCCTCACCATGTGCCTTGCCATGCTGGCCTGCCTCACCAATTGCCTCATCTTGCCGGCCGGCCTCACCATAAGCCTTACCACTCCAGCCTGGCCGACCAAGTGCCTTGCCTCACTGGCCTGGCTCACCACTTGCCTTGCCAAGCCAGCCTGCCTCACCACTTGCCTTGTCAAGCCAGCCTGCCTCACCACTTGCCTTGCCAAGCCAGCCTGCCTCACGATGTGCCTCAGCATGCTGGCCTGCCTCACCACATGCCTCAACACACCGGCCTGCCTCGTCACGTGCCTCATCACCGCAGCCAAGTACGTTGGGGTACAGTATGTTGGTGCAGGTGCACACCAGGAGGCACGTGCCCATCCACGATTATCACCATCACCATCATCACCATGATCATTGTCATCAGCATCATCATCACCAGCATCATCACCTACCTCATCCAGTGATGAGTTGGCGGACTCGCCACCATGCTAGGAGCCATGGCAGGCCACGTGTATGGCAGACAAGGCAGGAACCAAGGGTGGGTAAGTTCGAAAAATTTGGCTGGGAGGAAGGAATGGGGTTTCAGGCTGAGGTACCTATGTTTGATGACAAATGCAGGTATGCAGCCAAAATTCCCTTGTAATCCAGCTTCTTCTGCTGGGGAATTCTCCTTCCTTTTACAACGGCAGTGATGGATTTCATTGTGAAAGAAGTAAATGCATTCCGGGAATCCTGCTGCAACTGGAGTGAAACCTCGTACATAAGAGAGAGTGTGAAAATGAAAATATGGACAGTGATGAATGTTAGCGAGATTTATGTTTAGCTAGCATTGACTACGTTGATGCCTCATATAAAAAAGAACAATATTCATGATTATTGGCTCATGTATGATATCGCAGCTACCCCCGTTTTCAGTAAGTATACGCCATGGGACCGCTACTCTGACATCCTCAGGTACCTGCATTTTTCCATGAATATGGGCCCACATTCGAACAATAGGTAGTGGAAAATTTGTGTGATTCTGGAAATGATGGACAAATTTCTATCCTATTTCAGGCCATTCCAGATGGTTGTTATCAACGAGTCATTGTACTGTTCAGGGGATGTCTGGCCTTCATTCAGTACATTCCCTCAAAGAGACATCGTTTTGGAATAAAGTTTTTTGTTTTGTGTGTTTGCAAGACTGCATACTTGTTAGATTTTCTTGCGTATAAAGCGAGTGATGTGTTATCAACGAACAACCCCCATGGCTGCTCTGGCTCAGTTGTGAAGAAGCTGATAGAAAGGTACTTCGGTGGCAACCATATCCTGTTCACCGATAATTACTACATGGCACCAAGTATTGTACCTGCAAGAATGCAAAATTGGATTGTGTGGCACTGCCCATGAAAAGAGGAAGCATTGGTCATCCTTTCCCAGGGGCACTGTGAAGGGGCAGTGTGGGACCTTCAAATCAGGTAAACTCCATGCTATTCACTGGCATGATAAGATAAAGGTAAATGTCCTCTCCAGGGTCTATGATGGTAAGTTGGTAGTTGCAGACAAAGTCGACAGAAGAACAAGGTAGTCAGTCATCAAGCTGAATGCCGTTGTCGACTATAATAACGCCTTCATACACGGGGGCCTGGTGAAGAATCCAACTGCTCACACTCTTTCGATGCAGGATTCGTCCAAGTGAAATCAACTACTCACACTCTTTTGACATAGGTTGAGTCGAACCATATAATTTGCTGTATTTTTTTTCACAACGATTTGTTATTGTGAAAAAAAAAAATGTGTGAGTACTGCATATGAGTATATATCAGTGAGTAAATGAATACATTACTAAATAATAAAGTATGGAGTTTTACATCCTTTATTTATTATTTCTTTTTTAATCATTAGCAAGATCATTTATTCATTTATAACTTGTATCAATTTCATAGCAATACAGTTGAAAATTAGGGCATGGGAATGAAATGATTGTAATCATTTTTCGATGCCGCACAAATCACTGAGTGAGGAATGTGGGGAGCGTGAGGTCTGGGCGGGCGAGCATGAAATAATAAGAAACAGTTCACTCAGAGTGGCCAGGCATGATGAATGACTATTGTGATTCCGTATGCCAAAAAAATTTTTATAGTATAGCTAGAGGTGTTATTTTTTTACGAGATAGATTGCAAATAAATGCTCAGCAATATTCTATGATCATAGTCAAAATGTTTTTATGTCTCTGAGTAAATGAGCATTGAATAAATAAATGAATGATACAATATGGTAATTCCTTTTTTTTCTGTTCATTAGGAAGATCATTCATTAATTTATAACATAAACCTGTTTCAAAACAATACAGTTATAATAGGGATGGGGGAATGAAATCATTGAAATCAGTTTATGATACCGCACGAATCGCTGAGTGAGGAGTATGGGAAGCGTGAGGTCTGGGCTGGCGAGAGAATGTCACTCAGTACTTAAAAGTGGCTGGACTCAGGTGCTGCTGAAAGAGTGCGAGAGGGTTAACATGCAACTCATCGATAAACCTGATATGCAGATCGGCACCCTCGAGTGTCTGAAGTGATGCTGTAAATGGTAGAAGAAGGCATTCTTACATGTACTTGACAACTGTGTACTGAATGCCTTCATTCTGTATAAAGATGTTATACAGACCAGCACATCCCTCAGACATTTTGAGAGGGATGTAACTTACAGCCTTCTGGAGAATTATGGCCAAGTAATGCCATCTGCGAAATGGAGGCACAGTGTACAACAACTGCCTGACTGGCTGCAGTACAGGGACTACTTCAGTAGGCATTACAGAGAAGCACTGCCTCCAACACCTGCAGGCAAGGAAGCCTTCCAGCGTTGCTATGTCTGTGACAATTCATCGTGCCGACCACAGCAATGCCGTATGATGAGGTGGTGGTGTGCTGAATGTGAGGTGGCACTGTGCACTAACTGTTTCTTCGATTTTCACTCAAAGACCGAGTGGTAGAAGTCTGGGCATTATGCAAAAGTTAGTGTTAGTTTAGTACACATTGGTATGTTGTTTTTTGTGTGATTAAAAAAAATGATTTTACTGCTCTGTGTATATTTATGTGAATAATGGAAGCAGAAACTTTGTTTCATGATAAAGTTGTTGCCTTATTTTATATTGAAAATTATTGTGCTTCTATGTATTTTTTATGAAGAAAAAGTACAATCACAGGAAAGAAAAAAGTCATAGTGTTAAGTATTTCTGATTATGGATAGTACGTTAATAACTACCTTGTTCACAAATTTGATTTTTTTTTAGTTTTTTTTAAATAGTAGTGGTAGTTGTAGTGGTAGCAGTAGTGGTAGTATGTGTAGTAGGTGTGGAAATATTAGTAGTAGTTGTAGTAGAGGTAGTTGTAGTAGTAAGAGTAGTAGTTGTAGTAGTGGTAGTTGTAGTATTAGTACTAGCTGTAGTAGTGGTAGATGTAGTAGTAGTAATAATATTAGTAGTATCTTTAGCAGTTTTAATACCCAGACTTCTAGTTGCACAGTGGTGTCAGAATCGAGTAACAATGCAAGCCAAACATACATCTCCGTGTGTGTGTGTGTGTGTGTGTGTGTGTGTGTGTGTGTGTGTGTGTTCTTACCTAATTGCATCTTTATAGGAATGAGTCAAGCTCGTACTGTCCCGTGTCTTAAACCATATTTATCGTACATATCCTTAAAATTGTGAATTGTTTTGGCACACACTATTTCATTCGGTAGTGCATTCCACTGATCAGTTGCTATATTTGGGAAACTAAATTTCCTTAAGTCTTTATCACCTCTCTTCTTATGCAGTTTTTTGCAGTGTCCTCTTGCTGATGCCTCCCCATAGGTTAAGTAATCATTTATGTCTATTTTTTCCTTCCCTGATATGCATTTATATAGCATAATCAAGTCACCTCTTTACCTTCTCTCCTGTAGTGTTGGTAGATTCAGTTTATTTAGTCTTTCTTCATAGCTTGGATCCCTTAAGCTTGGTACCCATCTTGTAGTGGCCCTTTGAACTTTTTCAATCTTGTCTATGTGTTTTTTGAGATGAGGACTCCAGACTACTTATGCATACTCAAGGGTTGGTCTGATGAATGATGTTATTATCTTTCTTAGCATGTCTTCATTTATGTATGTGAATACTATTCTCATATTTGCAAGCAGTGTATACATGTTCCGTACCTTCTCACTGATGTGGTCAGCCGGAGATGGTCTGTTATTGATAATCACACCTAGGTCCTTCTCTCTTTCTGATGTGTGTAGGATTTTATTTCCTAACGTATAATCACAATCAGGTCTTTTTCCACTTTTACCAAACTTGATTACATGACGCTTGTCCACACTGATTTCCATTTGCCATGTATTACTCCGTTCATGAAGTTTAATTCTTCTTGTAGCTCTTTACAAGAGTCCATGTTAGTAATTCTCCTTTGTATTTTTGCATCATCTGCAAACATATTTAGATATCTTTCATTTCTAGTGTTACTGTCTACTGTATATCATTTATTTACACTAAAAACATGATTGGTGCCAGCACTGAGCACTGTGGTACTCCACTACTCACTTCTTTCCATGATGAGTAATTTCCCCTTAGTACTGTTCTCATTTCTCTTCTTATGAGAAAATCCTGCATCCAACAATACAGTTTGCCTCGAATTCCTCCTTGATAGTACAGTTTCCATAAAAGTCTGTGGTGTGGTATTGTGTCAAATGCTTTCTTGAAATCTAAATAGATATTGTCCACCCATCCTTCTCTCTCCTGTAATGTGTCTGTTACTCTATCGTAGTAACTCAACAGATTAGTAACACATGATTTTCCTTTTCTGAAACCAAACTATCTTTCTGTTATCATATTGTGTTCATCTAGATGATTTACCCAAGCTTTTCTTAGCTTTTTTTAATACCTTGCTTACAACACTGGTTAGTGATACTGGTCGGTAGTTGACTGGATTATGTCTATTCCCTTTCTTGAATAAGGGAACAATATTTGCTTTCTTCCAAATATCTGGTAGTTTACTTTGACTCAAGGATTTCATGAAAATTAAAAGTAATGGTTTACTTAAATCCTTTGCACATTCATGTTGTACCCAACATGAAATTTCATCAGGACCATTTGCTTTTCCTTTGTCTAATTTACTTAGCTCCTCCTGTATTACTTTTTCTGATGTCTATATATCTGGTAGTATGTGTGGGCATGCATGTTCCACATAATCCCTCTCAAATTTTTTTTCCTCTGTAAAAACTGATTGGAATCTCTTGTTTAGTGCTTCACAAATATCCTTCTCTTGTGTAATGGATTGTATTTTATCTTTTACTTTGGTTTTGCATAGCTGTAAAATAGCTTCGACTGATCACTACCTTTATTTATAATATCCTCCTCAAACTGTTTTTGGGCTTCCCTCCTTATTCTTGTATAATCGTTTCTTGCCTGTTTGTAATTACTATATCCCCTTTCACTATTGTGTCTTATGTATCTATTCCACAACAAATCTCTTTTTTCTTTTAATTTTTTACATTCAGTATTGAACCATTTCTTTTTCTTTTCTGCTTCTCTGTGCTGTGGGATGTACTTCTGGACTCCTATTTCATAAAGTTCACAAAAATTTTTATATATAGCATTTAAATCTTGTCCTCGAAGCTCCTTTCCCCAATCAGTTTCTAAGACGTACTTCTTTAGGTCATGATAATTTCCCTTTGTATAGTTTAGGCTCTTTTTGTAACTTTCATTTCTGTTAACTATGTCATATGTATCCTGAAATTGCAATTTAGTACTGCATGGTCGCTTTTGCAGAATGGACAGTGGTATATTAAATTGTCAATATCGTTTTCTTGCCTAGTAAATATGAGATCTATCATTGAGGGTACATCGAGTCCTCTTTTTCTGGTGCTTTCCCTTACATGTTGCGTTAGGAAAAACTCTTGCACGAGATCCAGGAGCTTTTGGTCCCAACAGCTTTCTTGGCTAATTATATCGAGAGTATTCCAATTTATATTTGTAGATGTGGATGTGGTTGAAAAGATTAGGAGAAATACACTGAGGTGGTTTGGACATGTGGAGAGGATGGAGAATGAAAGACTGACTAAGAGGGTGTATGTAGGTGAGGTGGAGGGAGGGAGAGGGAGGGGTAGACCGAGGATGAGGTGGAGGGATGGAGTTGAGAGGTATATGAGGGAGGGGGGGTGAGTTGGGGGGAGGGGAGTCAAATGGTGGGTGACAGAGTGACTTGGAGGCGTTTTGTCTGCAGCCACCCTTTGCGGGATTAGGGCGTCGGGCTATAGATAGATAGATAGATTAAAATCTTCAGTTAGTATAATTCTTTCCGATTTCTCTTTCATTTTATGTAGTAATGCTCTCCATCTCTGAATTGTATTTTCTGCCAGGTCCTCATATTCGTCTCTTTCCCATGTGTTTGATCTGGGAGGCATGTACAAATTGGCTACAATTACTTTCCCTTCAGATGTATTGATCTCTACTGCAATCAGTTCTGCTTGTGAGGGTATATCTAGTTCTATTTCTTTGACTTTTAGATTTTTCTTGGTTAATATTACAATTCCTTCTTTTTTTAAGTTCTTATCTCTTCATGTATTATACTCCTCTAAGTTTAGGATGTCATTTGATATCCTTGGTGTTAATTTTGTTTCAGTCAGGCATATTATATGTGGTTCATTTTCTCTGACATAATCATTCATCTCTAATACTTTAGATATCATTCCATCCACATTTGAGTACATCAACTTAATCATCTTGTTTATATACTTGTCATGACATGGTTCTACTACCTTCCTCCTTTTTATTCCCTCCTGTTTATGTACCACTTTCGTACCTGCAATCCTATTACTTTGTAAAAAAAAAATGTACAGTATTCATTGTAAAAAAAAAAAAATGTATTCTTCTCCTCCTCTGATCTTCCCTCATTTTTTGTTTTTGCTTCCTCCCTCTTCTCTTTCAGTACTTCCAGTTCCTCTTGTGTTAGGCATCTTTTTATTCATTCCAATTTTGAGACAGAACTCCTCTTTTTCCATAAGATTCTTTGCATTTTTTAGTATCTCCTCCACGGTGTTTACACTCTGGAAGGTTACCTTTAGGGGTCTTGACTTGCTTCTCTCGTATTTCCCTAACCTTTTGTGTTCCTTTATTTCTTTAATATAGATTTCCTCTGATACTTCTTTCAATATGCTCATTACATTTGTCATCTCCATTTTGTCTCTTGCGATCTTGTTTTTTACTTCTTCCTCTTCTATACTAGTGATTACTATAGATTTGTTGATATCTACTGAGTCTCTGACTAACTTAGGATTGTTTTGCATTATTCTTTTCACTTCCTTTTTAATGCTTTTTTCTTCCACCGTTGTTTCTAAGTCTTTCTTTACTTTCACCATTTCAGCATAAGCAGTTTCCACATCATTTTTGTAGCTTTGCACAGCTTCATTCACCTGTGTTATCTTCTCCTCATTATCACTGCTCTGGTCTATTAGACTGCTTACTTGCCTAATTGTCTATCATTTTTTAACTCTTCCATAATACTCTCGTGGTTGACTACTGTACTTGCCATTTCACTAACGTTTCTCCTAAGTGAACCCAATTCTACTGTCAGCTCATCTATGGCTGTCTTTCTTGTTGACTTCCTTTCCTAATTTTTCTATTTCTTCCTTTTTTGCAAGTGCATCTGTTTCTTAATTTCATCAGTCTCATTCTGAAAAGCCATCTCTAGTCTCTGTACTCGTTCCACCAGTTTATTGTGAGTCTCCATTTCAACCAGTTCTTGGTAGAAATCATCGTCCTCCTTTCTACCTTTATCCCTTTTCTTTTCCAAATTTGCTTTACTAAAGTATGTGGTCATTTTGCAGTACTAAAAGCACATAGAGTACTTACATTTCCTGGGGCAGTTGTAGACTAAACAAACGATCAGCTGATTGTGTGCATTCTTGCGCTACTTTTTCTTTTCTGTTTGAACAGGTCTTGCTTAAAATTTCTTTTTTTTTTTTTTTTTTATATTAGAACACCATTTAGTCTATCCTGGCACAGAGCTTGACTCATATAAAGATACTAATTTAGGTAATGCTACTGGCCAAGTTGGCCGTGTATGGAGCGGTGGTGGCGTGCGTCTGGTCTCCTCGGTGCCTCGTTTGTGTGTGTGTGTGTGTGTGAGAGAGAGAGAGAGAGAGAGAGAGAGAGAGAGAGAGAGAGAGAGAGAGAGAGAGAATGTGTGTGTGTGTTTGTGTGTGTGTGTGTTTGTGTGTGTGTGTGTTTGTGTGTGTGTGTTTGTGTGTGTGTGTGTGTGTGTGTGTGTGTGTGTGTCTGTCTGTCTGTCTGTCTGTTTGTAAGGTGGTGTGGTGATGAGGCGAGCAGGCAGTCTGTCTCAAAATTGTTGCTATGGTTACTAGCCTCCAGAAGCTAGTTCAGCCAATTATGGAAATTTTTTCATGCAAATAGTGTTTGTGGTGGATTTTGGTCTTCTGGAAGTGTTATCGAAGTGTTGTTATTGTGGAGGGCTAGTGTAAGCCTTAGTTGTGTCACCGAACCTCTGTCACACATATGGACGTGGGCAAAAATACAAAAAAAATTACTCCTTTTTCTCACTCACTCGCTCTCCCTACACGCACTTCACGGACCCTCTGATGAAATCAGCTTGAAGTCAAAGAATTGTTGGGTATTTTGATACTTCGTTTTTTATTTTTGGTTAAGTATTAAATGAGATATGAAGGTTTAAAAATATACAATTTTCACGATTATTCTCAGGAATGCCTGGATGTGGGAAGAGTTCACAGGAAGAAGTGCCAGATGTGATGGGTTAGTTTGGCCTCGATTTATGTCCTTTTGTCGCTTATTTCACATATCTTAGAGACAGAAAAAGCTAATACTATGGCTCTTCATGCTTTCCTTATCACTTCTTCATGACTAACACCATAATCTGGAGTTAACCCACTGAGTGCCAGCAGACTTTGGACCCTCACGGAGCCATGGTGCCAACCAATTTTTGACCTTTGACTTTGTTTTGCTACATAGGTTAGAAATGATGAGAAAACATGGAGAACAACCATAAAAGTACTTGCAGAAGCCATTGAGGCTGATTTTCAGGTAGATGCTCCCTGGCAAGGCAGCTGAAGACTTCGGAGTAATGCCCATAAACTTTATCAGCCACCTCCAACACCCACTGAGTTGAGGTAGGAGATCTTCTTATTCTTCATTGATAACTATGCTATTCGAGCTAATGACACTCTGGTTGGATATATATAGATGATATAGGAAGGCCTAGAGAGGCATGGGAATATCCCAGCCAATTTTGTTTGCACCTATTTTAAATTTTCAAATTTTGGCAGATATATCAAATTGCAGACATACACTTGGCAAGATCTCCAACTGGACCACATGGTTGTGGGATTTGGCTAACGTGGCAACAGCGGGCGCCCGTGTGTGTGTGTGTGTGTGTGTGTGCTCGATAATTATTCGAATGGCTAAGCTTCATCCTCCAAATTATATTATGTGGCCATTGTATTATGTTATGATATAGGCTAATAAATATTATGTGATTGGAATAATGGGCTGTGCACTGTATATACTGTTTATAGTCTGAGTTATATAAAATAATTCTCTTGCCTGTAGCATGAACTACGATACAGGTTGAGTTGTGGTTCAGAAACAGAGGGCAAGTTCATCCAGAAATGGCACGATGTAAGGGGAAGGGGGGACTATGGGAGTGAGCGGCCAACAGTTATATATTCTTAGTCATTACAGTATAGTTACTAAGGTGTCAATGATATCATGTACCCTAAAAATTAATAAATCTATTTATTTTTATTATCTTTATGTATACCCAATTACACACTAGGATAGGGGAGGACAGTGATGGTTCGGACATTAAAAAAAAAAAATATTGATAAAAAATCAGGTTTAAGCAGAAGTGTAATCTAGTTTATGTTAAAATGTTGCCACATCAATTGGCTCTTCAGGCAGATAATATGAAATTCTTAGCTCTTTTCAGCTTGAAGCTATAGTTAACGAAACACAAGAGACTAAATCATCTGAACCATCCCTACAAGTGGTGATCGTTCGGACAGTAGGGTGGGAGGACTACTGGGCCTTGAAAGCAGGCTGTGAAGCCTATGCCCAGAGTCGGTCACACACACACACACAAAAAAAAACTCGGCATATTCTTAAAATTATGTGAGTTACATTGGATAAAAACAAACATTTATTAACCCGAGACGTCCTGTCGACATATGGGTACATTGCAACATTTTCCATTTGCCAGTCCCGACGACGTACTGGTACGTCGTGCAATTGTAAGGTCCCTAATTTGCACAATTTTCAATCAGACATTCAGGGCCAGAGTGATTCCCCAATCGATGACAATTTGGAGGACAAAGTTTACATAGCATTAGAGGAAGAAACAGTCAGAAATGATGATCAGGTAATGTGGCAAAAGAAGGTCAGGTATGGTGATGTGTTAGTGAGTGAAACAATGTTTATAATGCCTATATTACTGTTTGAAAACCAATATACTCTCGTACTACATATAAATTCGTACCAAGTAAATAAATAAATAACGTTTATGAGTGGTGTGAAATAGTTACCCTCCCATAGCCTGTTAGAAAACCCAGTCAGCTAAGGAGGTACTGCTACCTGGATCGGGTATTTTAAACCTCAAGTGAGCAATTTCTTTATGAAATTTCAACGTTTCTCACCAAAAGCGGAGGTTTTAGCAAAAAAAAAAAAAAAAAATCGAAAATACCTCGGGATTGGGGGGTGTCGGAGGTGCGAAATAGCTCGGGAAGTGACTGGTTAATTCAAAGACATTTCATTTTCCTAAAGTACAAAATTAAACTTCAGAATCTAAATGAACCACTTGATATTTATTTTTTAAAAATAATAATATAGCCAAAATAACCTTCACCAGATTTATTAATAACTGACATAACCTCTAACTTTCAGCTTCAAAATTATGCATAATTATCCATCTCTCTCTCTCTCTCTCTCTCTCTCTCTCTCTCTCTCTCGATCAGTTGATCGAATATTGACTTCACTTTTCATTTTCTAGGCCATATTTCGGACTAACTAACTTAAGACTTTTAACACATATTGCAGCCTGCAAAACTGAAATAGAAGTTGTAATACCTGTGAAAGATATTTAGAGGTTCTGGTAAACAAATCGGGGCCCTCTCTCTGGGCACCAAAATGTTAAATAATTAATTTATACAAGTCGGTATCCCTGTTGGGGCACCGCTATGTAAGAAATTTCTGGTATTTCCTAATAAACAACTCGTAGGTCGTTACTCTTCCCTAAAGTTGTTCTTAAGTAAATTCAAACAAGTCTCATAGAGTTAGGTGAACCGTGACTTAACCTTAACTCACCTACAGCAATTATTTCTCTTCTATCTCTTAGCTAATCCCCCCTTGAATTGGCCAATTTGTAAAGGTTACTTAGCTAGTCAACAGGGAGTGTTGGACAACCGATGACGATGGAGCTGCTTTGTGTAATTGCTTGAGTGATCAAGCGTCCTTTAAGTGCTTATGTACAAGTGTGCTAGCTTGACTATGACTAGGAACAGAGTGCTAACTCCACAAGGGCTGGGAGCAGAGTGCGTGAACGTGGCAGGCCCCAGTTCCTCATAGAAATGTGGGTTCCCAACTATTAATTAATTACAGTACTAAATACAGTTAGATTACATCATGATAAGTACAGGGCGAATCTAAAAAATTAATTTTAGTTTTAATTAAACTAAAGTTAAACCAAATAATCCTTTTAGCTGTGTTAATATCTTAATTCCGCATCTGCTTTTACATGAAAATCTTTCCATCCTCGCCATGTCATTTAACGCGCAGACGCAGTTAAGGTCAGTGGAAAATTCCATATAATTACATGTATTTACAATAAAGAGTTGTCCACGAGGGTTAAATGCAGTAGCATTTAATTTATCAATAACAAGAATTATTAAAGAGAATGTACTTTCTGGGTTATAACAACCGCTTGAACTGTTAACAATGGTCCCTAGCTTTCCTCTGCTTTTAACCAAGGGCAACTATACAAAATGTAGAGAGCGCAACTGCTCTGGGGGAAAATATTTCCCACAGTTTTGGGGCCGGTGGAAAATGATACGTTGTATCATGTAATACAACCCTTAGCCAAGAGTTCCCTCCATAGATCTTGAGAACCTTGTGCTGTGGCCCTTCTAGGTCGCGCCTCTTGACCCTTTTGATCTTCACCATCCCCTGGATCCGGAGTGGCTGCTAACTCAAGGGGTTCCAGTTTATCAATAGTTTTGATACTGGTATGTCCCCTACATTTTATTTTTACGAGTCTCAGCACCCCCTCAGAATCTGGGTGTGTGGAGATCACTTTAGCTAATGGCCACTGGGATCTTGGCTGTTCGGTCTTCACTAAGACCACATCTCCTTTGTTAATAACTGATTTATTGCGGCAGCCTGAGCTCCATAAAACCTCTCGCATAGGCTCAAAAGATACTCCTTGCTCCAATGTCTATTCCAAGTATCCAACACCCTTTTCAGACGTTGATATCCCTCCTGCAGATGTTGTCCTAAATCATTTTCTATGTTAGGATCATCAACTTCTTCCTGGATATTCACACAAGGCATTGGATGGAGCGTCCTGCCATATTACATATGAGCCGGTGTTAAGGCTTCTAGTGAGTCGCTAGTGTCATCTAGATAAGTCAGAGGTCTATTATTAATCCTGGTTTCAATTTCAGTTATTACTGTTCTTAAATATTCTCTCGTGATCTTAGTTCTGAGTAATGTTTTCCTCAGGCAGTTCTTGACAATACCACTCATTCTTTCGGTAAATCCATTTTGCCATGGAGCTCTTGGAGCTGTGAACTGCCAAGTACAATTTCGGATTCCTAGCGCCGACTTAACCTTTGGGTCGTTCATTTATGTTCAACAGTAAAGGTGCTGCTCCAACGAAATTAGTTCCATTGTCGCTTATTAACTTGCCAGGACAAGACCTTCTAACGGCAAATCTGCGAAAGACATTGAGGAATGTCTCTGAGATTAGGTCTTCTGCTTATTCTAGATGGACTGCCATTGTGTAGGCACAAGTAAATAAACAAAAGTAAACTTTATGGGAAGTTTCCTCACGCGTAACAGTTATAGCCCCTGTGTAGTCCACTCCTGTTATATGGAAGGGCCGACTTATGTTCACCCTATCCTTCAGTAGGGCTGGTGGTCCTGGGTAGTTAAAGGGTCGCTGCTCATACCTCCTACAAATGATGCAGTTTTTGAGATATTTTTTAATAACCTGTCTACCCTTAGGAATCCAGTACCTTTCCCGAATTTGGGCTGTCTGAGGTACACCTCCATGGAGAGTGGAATCATGGGCTTCTTTTATAATAAGTTGTACAAAGCATCCACTCTTGGGTAATAAAATGGGGTGTTTGGTTTGGATAGGAAAGTCAGCCTTTACCAATCGGCCTCGACATCTTATCAGACCTTTTCCGTCTAAGAACAAGCCTAAATTCTTCATCAGCTTATTCCCTTTCCCAATGTCTTGGCCTAAAAGTTTATATATTTCCCCGTAAGAATTCCTTTGTACTCTTTTCAGCCAGCATTCTAGGGGATCTAATTTCTGAAACCCCATCTTCTTATTTAAAAAATCAACAACCAGTTTAGTAGTATTTAAAAGTTGTCTTATTGACGAGAATCGGCTGATATCCATTACTTCTGGCTCAGGTACTACAGGATCCAAGTTCACACTAACCTCGGCAATACTGTACTGTTTCTGCTCAGGCCAATCCTTAGTGAGTGACCATTTAGGACCTTTAAACCACAAATTATCTTTGATCAGTCTCATTACGGTCTAACCTCTCGAGAGCAGATCAGCTGGATTTTGTTTGAAGGACACATGCATGAAATTAATTTTGGAAGACAGCTCCTTAATAGTCTTCACTCTATTACAGATGAAAGGAATTTTACTGTCTTCCTTTCCTGTCCAGTAAAGACAAATCTCACTGTCAGTCCATATGTAAATATCCTCAAACTGAGTATCAAGAGTAGTGGTTATATACCTGGCCAATTTAGTTCCTACTTCTATGGAAGCCAGTTCCATCTGAGGTAGGGTTCTTCCTTTAATTGGCACAACTCTGGCTTTGGACATAATAATCTTACTATCCTCTCCTGTTGCACAATAAGTTACTGCTCCATAGGCCCTTTGAGAAGCATCACATAATATGTGTAAGTGCGACTTCTCACTACTGTTTATTTTCCTGGGAATACATATGCTTGATGTGGTTTCAAACTCCTTTCTAATCTGTTTCCATTGTTCCACATATGTCTCACCTAATTCAGTGTCCCAGTCTAACTTTTCTCGCCCTCCTGTACTAAACATTTGCCTCTAATAGCTATAGGACTGTCCAACCCAAATGGATCAAATAGCTTGGAAACCTGAGTTAACAAGGACCTCTTGGTGAGAGCGACATCAGAGAACTTAATTGGTTTCAAACTTATTACATCAGCTGTTGTATCCCAATTAAGACCTAACACATTTTGAATTTTGGGAATGTCAGAATCTGGATAGTCCTCTTGTATTTTATTCCTCAAAAGCGGTGAATTTGTATTCCAGCTCTGTAACGGCAAATTTGCCTTCCCACATTCGGAATTGGCTACTTCATAAGCCTTCAATGCTTCCGACTCTGTATCAGCAACACCTTGCAAGTTATCCATATAAAAAGCCTGCCCTTTTTGTGGGCATTTGGCATTTTCAAAATGATGCTTTAAAGTGATGCACAGTAGGAAAGGACTAGGACAAGAGCCAATGAGCACCGATCGGAAACAGTAAGTTTTCAATGGACTATCCTCATTTTGAGGATCATGAGACCAGAAGAATTTTGTGAATTTCCTATCCCCCTCTCTCAGTCCTATTCTGAGAAAAGCCTTACTAGTGTCGGCTGTGTAAGCGTAAGGTTTCTCTCTAAATCTTAGTAACACATTCCCTAACTTCTCTGTTAGTGTAGGTCCAGAGTAGAGGCAATCGTTCAAGCTAGCTAATCCCTTGGACTCTTTACTACTACAGTTGAATACTATCCTTATGGGAGTAATTACTGAATCCTTGCTTACAGCATGGTGTGGTAAGTAATGTCCTTCTTTGTGGTTAACAGGGAATTCTACCTCTTCTATAAATTTATTCTTCAATTGATCTTTTATAATATTATCATATAGGGTCAGATGTTCTGGTTTATCCCTCAACTTTCTTAGAAGAGAATTTAACTGAGCCTTAGCTGCATGGTAATTTGTTGGTAACTCTGGATGGTTTAGTTTCCTTGGTAATCCTACCCAGTACTGTCCATCCTTAAATTCCACAGACTGATTATACAAATCCAAAGTTAGTTATTTTATCTTCAGGGGTTGGTTCCTTAGAGTGTATTCCTACACTGTCTAGGTCCCACAATTTGTGTACAGGTTTAATATTTTCATCCGACAAGTCATTTATCTGAGTAGGTTCTAATTCTGCACCTATTCTAGCTACCATCAATGACTGTGTGGGAGTAACAAAGACTGAGTCTACTAGTTTGGGAAAGGCAACTGACCCATAATAAGGTTACCTCCTGGACTCTTGAACAACTGTACCTTATTCTTCTTGAAAGTCCTATGTAGGAATCTTCTACAGTAATCAAAACCAATTATCATTTTTATGGGACCCACAGTATTTGATTCCACATTCTGCTTAGCCAACTTTATCCCTGAACCTTGTAGATGATCAGAGGTTTCCTTCAATCCCTTTATGTATATGATTGTCTCCATATTATCAAGCACAGCTGCTGTTATACGGCATTTATATCTGCCTAATTGTATTACAGGTCTAATTAAATCAAAAGACTGAGCTTTCTTAGTTGTTAAGAATCCTGTAATGGCTAGATTTACCTTGCCAGTAATTGGTAACATTAATTTCTTCACAATGTTTGCAGAAATGAAGGTTTTCTGAGCACCCATATCAAACAGAGTACATACTAATAGGTTTCTATTCTCAGACAATACTTTCACATCTGCTATTGGTACTGCAGCTGGCATTACTAATGAACCATTCCTTCTTGCAGTTGTCATATTGACGCTTGCAGGTTTAGGAACCTCAATTTTCATCCTAGGGCATAAAGCACTATGATGATGATCTTTTTTGCATTTAAAACAAAGATTTAATTCAGTCTTACAGTCCGCGGCAATATGTTCAGAGTTCATACAGATTATACAACACCCCAGTTCCTGAAGCTTTCCTACTCTAGAAGCATAATCAGGATACCGTTGACAAGATGCACTGGAATGTTGCTCACCACCAAATACATAAACTTTCCTGTCCTTTACCATGGAAGATTTTACTTCCTTAATATCCTCAGCATGTCTATTCCTTGGCTTTAATACTTTATCCTCAGCCTTTAAGGAACTAAGGAAAGTACCTATCTCTTCTTTAGGCACATACTTAGTCTTCTCTGACCTAGCTTTCCCAACCAGTTGGTTAGTGTCTTTTTTCTTTATTTCAGTCTTCTGTTTGACCTCAATAGGTTTTACTGTTCCTTGCAAATGTTTACAGAGTTGCATCAAGCCTTCCTCACTCTCTTCACAGGAGAAATTATCCTTTTGATACCTACCATACAAAGCATCCTAGGTTTTCGGTGGAAGCTTTAAGGACACAATTCTTGAAAGCACCCAATCTGATGTCTTAATATCTTCGAAAGTACCTAAGGCCTTTAAATTACAACTTAGTGCAATCCTAAAATTTTGCAAGGAATCAAAATCGTTTCTAGGCGTGGGTAATTCTATTAGAGCCTTCAGTAACTGAGTAGTAACTTGCTCCCTGTCTTCGTAGTTTTGTCTAAGGAGGGTCAAGGCCACCTCATAATTATTATCCTCTACTGGTAATTCCTTACTCAGCTGATATGGTGTTCCTTTGACCTGTCCTAATAGATATGTAAGTTTGCTGACTTTAGGGAGATCTGTTCTATCGTGTACTAAATATTTGAACTGGTCCCAGAAGGATTTCCAGTTCTGCTCCCCATCAAACTCCGGAAGCGTTACTTGAGGTAACACTGTTCTACTCTGCTGTGCCACAACTTGTGTTTCCGCGGCAGTCTCAGCTAATTTTGACACTAAAGTAGTGTCTTTACTACAGTTAAGTATTCTTCTAATTTATCTTCAAATTTCGTAGTTTCTGACTCTAAGAGTTCCTTATCATCAGCCTTTACTATAGCCGCTTCTAAAGTTATGTAACTCTCTTCATACTTATTCCATCGATCTTTCAGGATATTTAGGAGACTATTTATTTTCTCCTTGGACAGAGGTATTTCGTCCAACGACTGTTTACAATCATTTATGGCTCTAGTTACCCATCCTGCCTTACTACTAGAAGATCTTTGCAATAAAGAAACAGACATGTTGACTGATTTCTAATTTATTTTTTTATTTATGAATTCCAACCACAAATTTACCCCAACTTAGTAATTATCTGATTATTTTAAATTTTGAAGAGGGTAGGGATTAGGTGTTCTTTGCAAACTATCCCTCTGGGTTATTAAACCTCTAAGGTTGCATTTATTCCCCCTCTCAATTTCTAAATATTCATTACAGCTCAGCTAATTATTCATTTAATTTTGAGGAGTGTAGGGATTAGGTCTGTAATTTCAACCTATCCCCCAGGGTTATTAAACCTCTAGGGTTCTATTTCATCCCCACACTCAATTGCCAAAACACCCATATTCCGCGAGCTCAGAATTAATTAGCTCAATACTCCATAGGCCCACCCATAGCTTGTACAGCATGGAATTCTCCTTTCTTATGTTCTATATAATTTATAAATTTCTGCAGAACCGCATCCCTACCATGACGGTTCCAATATCATCAGCTTTCAACATTGCTTGGAAGGGTTTGACGTTAAAATGTATGAAATCTCTCCCCTTCCTGATCCGTTGCAACTTCCTGTTCACAGCTCTGCTAATTAGTTTATATGTTTCATAACAAACTGGAGAGCCATATGGCAGGTTCCTTGGCTGGAGGAGAGTTATGGCTACCGACGATTTACAAGAGCACTCTATGGCTCCTCCCACTGCTAAAATATTCTCCACTACTTCATTGACCTCCACGTCCTCATGGATATCATGTCCTCCAAGGAATAGGACAGTACGGTCATGTTGCCAATCTACTACGGTATTCAGCCTTTCATCTTCAGAGAAAGAGCATGCCTTTCCTCCCGGAGCTCGATAGACACGTATGTCCAAGTCCTCCACTTCAACCGAACGTGGTAGTAAACTATGCCCAACAAAAGCAACTTTAAACACATTCAGCGCCTCACACACATCGGCTCTCCTCACTCGGTCGGAGCACCAAAAATGTGAAAAATATTTAGAGGTTCTGGTTAACAAATCGGGGCCCTCTCTCTGGGCACCAAAATGTTAAATAATTAATGTATACAAGTCGGTATCCCTGTCGGGGCACCGCTATGTAAGAAATTTCTGGTATTTCCTAATAAACAACTCGTAGGTCGTTAGTCTTCCCTAAAGTTGTTCTTAAGTAAATTCAAACAAGTCTCATAGAGTTAGGTGAACCGTAACTTAACCTTAACTCACCTACAGCAATTATTTCTCTTCTATCTCTTAGCTAATCCCCCCTTGAATTGGCCAATTCGTAAAGGTTACTTAGCTAGTGAACAGAGAGTGTTGGACAACCGATGACGATGGGGCTGCTTTGTGTAATTGCTTGAGCGATCAAGCATCCTTTAGGTGCTTAAGTACAACCGTGCTAGCTTGACTATGACTAGGAACAGAGTGCTAACTCCACAAGGTCTGGGAGCAGAGTGCGTGAACGTGGCAGGCCCCAGTTCCTCATAGAAATGTGGATTGCCAACTATTAATTAATTACAATACTTAATACAGTTAGATTACGTCATGATATGTACAGAGTGAATCTAAAAAATTAATCTTAGTTTTAATTAAACTAAAGTTAAACCAAATATTCCCTTTAACTGTGTAAATATCTTATTTCCACATCTGCTTTTACACGAAAATCTTTCCATCCTCACCACGCCATTTAATGCGCAGACGCAGTTTAGGTCAGTGGAAAATTCTATATAATTACATGTATTTACAATATAGAGTTGTCCAGGAGGGTTAAACGCAGTAGCATTTAATTTATCAATAACAAGAATTATTAAAGAGAACGTACTTTCTGGGTTATAAAAACGGCTTGAACTGTTAACAACGGTCTCTAATTTTCCTCTGCTTTTAACCAAGGGTAACTATACAAAATGTAGAGAGCGCAACTACTCTGGGGGAAAATATTTCCCACAATACCCCATCCAGCTTTATACACTCCGAGGAATAGGTTAAATAAACAAAACTATAAATATATATTCCCTGATAACTGTTAAGAATGATGTTTCACTATGTGTTCAAATATAAATGATCAAAAGTTGCATTATTATTTGATCAGGTCATGACTTGGTAGTAGTGGAGGGATAGTTTGGAATGTCCGAACCATCACCGTCCTCAACTGTCCGAATTATCCTGAATGTAGGTACTTCATTGATGGGTACTCTCAAGTTTCACCCGAGAGAATTTAACATTCGTTTTTCATAGCAATATGTTCTACATCCAACACAGATTCACCCAGATAATGCAGAGTTCGATGCCAGGCATATTCATAAAGGTAGATCCTACAATATACACTGAAATTATTACATAGGAAATGCCAAAAAACTTAAAATCTGACCTGAATAAAAAAGTAAGGAGTTTGTAGCTTGGAGGTTCCGTGTGGTCGAACTAAACAAACTTTGCCACTTTCACACAAGATCACACGGCCCTAGGTCCCATATGTTTCCCAAGGAATGCACTGTCTGAACCATCCCACTGTCTGAACCATCACCGCCCTCCCCTACCCGCTCTCTCGTTAACAGAAGACATGCAGCCTGCTGCACCGCCTCGACTCTCTCTCTCTAAAACTCCTCAGCTGGCTAGCAGTAGACACACACACACACACACACACACACACACACACACACACACACACGCGCGCGCGCATACACACACACACACACACACACACACACACACACACATTATCAGTTTGTGCTAATATGTAATGATGTTGCACTTAATGTTTACCTAAAATTTAATACTGTGTCAAAATACAAGTGTAATACATAACCAACTCACAGTACGGACTACGGAGTATGTAATCAGTACTTATTTGCAAAGAGTATGTTTCAGGAATAGTCATGGGGTGGCGAGAGATGGTGATTGGAAATACGCTGTTTGAGAAGAAAGATGTTTATAAGTATACATGGGTGAGACAGGAGGGTGGAAGAGTTGTTGATAGAGCTTTGATGGAGTATGTGGTTGTGTCTAGGAATGTAATAGGAAGATTGTTGGATGTGAGAGTTCTGAGAGGGGAGGGTGGAAGTATGTCTGACCACTACCTGGTGGAGGGAAAGTTAAGAGTAGGTATGAGATGGGTGAGAGCTAGGAGGGTTAGGTGTGGCAGGGAGGTTTTGAAAGTGAGTGAGTTGGATAAAACAGAGAAAATGATAGAGTATCAGGAGAAATTGAAAGATGAGTGGAACGCAGTGAAAGATCAGGAAAATGGCAGTGTGGAGGAGGAATGGCAGTTGTTTAAGAATGCTGTGGTGGGGCATGCAGAAGAGGTGTGTGGTGTGAGACGTGTGGGTGGTGGTGTAAGAAAAGGAAGTGAATGGTGGTGCGAGGAAGTAAGTATGGCTGTGGCAGAGAAGAGACGTGCATATGAAGTGTGGCTGCAGAGGAAGGATGAGTTGTCATATGAGAGGTATAAGGAAAGGAGGAATAGTGCGAGAAGAGCTGTGCATGATGCTAAAGTGGCAGCAGATGAGAGGTGGGGTAGACAGCTAACTGAGAATTTTCAACAGAATAAGAATATGTTTTGGAAGGAGGTGAAAAGGGTGCGAAAGGGAGAGTCGGTGAAGGAAGAGCGAATAAAAGCAGAGGATGGAAGGATGTTAATTGTGATGGATGCAGTAAGGAAGAAATGGGAAGAGTATTTTGAAAGATTGTTAAATGTAGAGGAGGAAAGGGTGGCTGAGATTGTGGCAGATGGAAAGGTGCAAGGAATAAATGTGTTGGGAGAGTTGAATGATTCTTTGATCACGAAGGAGGAAGTGGAGAAGGCAGTAAAGGAGATGAAAACAGGGAAAGCTGCAGGTATGGATGGGTGTGCTGTTGAATGCCTGAAGTGTGGTGGAGTGACTACTGTTGATTGGTTAGTAAGATTGTTGAATGTGTGTTTTGTGAAAGGTAAGGTGCCAGTTGACTGGGCAAGTGCTTGTGTGGTCCCGTTGTATAAAGGCAAGGGTGATAAGTATGAATGTACTAGCTTTAGGGGTATTAGTCTGTTGAGTGTTGTAGGTAAGGTGTATGGTAGAGTGTTAATTATGAGAGTTAGAGAGGGTACAGAAGGAGTAATTGGTGATGAGCAGTGTGGCTTTAGGAGAGGGAGGGGATGCGTGGATCAGGTGTTTGCTTTGAGACAAGTGTGTGAAAAGTATTTAGCGAAAGGCAAGGATGTGTTTTGGGCATTCATGGATTTAGAGAAAGCGTATGACAGAATTGATAGGGAGGCTTTGTGGACTGTTTTAAGATTGCATGGACTTGATGGTAGGTTACTAAAAGGGGTGAAAAGTTCTTATCTAAATAGTAGAGCGTGTGTAAGAGTGGGAAATGCTGTGAGTGATTGGTTTCCCATGAGAGTGGGGCTGCGACAGGGATGTGTGATGTCGCCTTGGTTGTTTAATATTTATATGGATGGTGTTGTAAGAGAGGTGAATGCAAGTGTTTTAGGTGGAGGTCTGAGTCTTGTGAATGTCGATGGTGGAGAGTTGAATCTTAAGCAGCTGCTGTTTGGAGATGATACTGCACTGGTGGCTGATTCAGAGGAGAGATTGAGACAGTTGGTAGAGGAGTTTGGAAGGGTGTGTGAAAGGAGGAAATTGAAAGTAAATGAGAATAAGGGTAAAGTGATGAAGTATACGAGGTTGGTAGATGGTAGGGGGATGAATATAGTTTTGAGTGGTGAGTTGCCTGAGGAGGTGGAGTGTTTTAACCCGCCCTGTCCCGACCACTTTTTCACCACTGGTACCCCCCAATCCCGACCATTTTGGGACCCAAATTTTTTTTTGCTAAAACTTTCGCTTTTGGTCAGAAACAATGGTCAATCACCAAGAAAGTGTTCACCGGGGTCCATAAGTGGCCTAAACAGGTATACCTTCGTTACACCTGGTACCATGTTCTCTGTAGGTGGCTGAGCCTTTCACGTTTTCTATGGTATTATAAGTCTGGGAAACCAATGAAAGTAAGTAGATATGTATTTATTACAAACATAAAAACATGTGATACAAGAGTAAATTGGATTTTATACAAAAATAGAGGTGAAATAAGCATTGTACCATCGAGCGAACTGAGCGAAATCGGCCAAACTGTTCACGATGAATCGCTAACATTGCTGAATCATGATACATATCATTTTTTCTACTTACATAATACATCTCCAATAACATTATACCATTTTACATTTTATTGAACTGTTTTTACATATTCACAGGCCTTTCGATAACATTTAGCGTAATGTTAGCGCTTATTTATGTAGTGAGTGAACTCGCTGTGACTGTTGTTTCAACTCGTATTATGTTTTTTCAACTTACATAATACTTTCCTAATAACATTATACACTTTCCCACTTTAGAGAACTGTTTTGAGATAGTTTCAGGCCTTACGATAATATTTAGCGTAATAATAGCGCATAATAACACAGAGGGTGAAGTCGCTATGACTATTATTTCAACTTACAACCTATTTTTGTACTTATTTAATACTTCTTCACTAACATTACACATGTTTCCACTTGATATAATTGCTATCACATAATTGGAGACCTTACTATTCTACTGAGCATCATATTATCTCATTACCCATGTTTCCACTTGATATAATTGCTATCACATAATTGGAGACCTTACTATTCTACTGAGCGTCTTATTATCGCATATTTACACAGTGTGTGTTATCGCGATATCATTTGTTTCATCTTACACTAGTATTCAACTTATAAATTACTTTCCTAGTAACATTACACCCATTTCCACTTTATATCATTCCTATCACATACTTACAGACCAGAATGTTCTACTGAGCGTAATATTTTCCCAGATTTACACAGTGGGTGTACTCGTGACATCAATTGTTACAACTTACACTATTTTTCAACTTATACGTTACTTTCCTGCTAACATTACACCCGTTTCCACTTTATATTCTTGCTATCACATATTTACTGACCAGAGTATTATACTGAGCATCATATTTTCGCAGGTTTACACAGTGGGTGTAGTTTTGATATCACTTTTTTCAACTTACACTTTTTCTCAACTTATACATTACTTTCCTGCAAACATTACACCCGTTTCAACTTTATATAAGACTTAGCACATACTGACTGGCCTTACCATTATACTGAGCGTCATATTGCAATCCCACACAGTGTAGGAAGTTATGGTACTCTCTGAAACATGGCTGAAGGCACAACGCAACATTGCACTCTGCACACTCGTACATTGTGTCTTTTCTCTGAGTGGCTGGTCTGACTGTCGAGTGCTTGCATACATGGCAGCGGCGCTGGGGTTTACGACGGTTTGGTTGGGAAGGGATTGTGCTAGGGTAGTGGCGTCCTGCGAGGCGTAGGGGAGTCTGGGCAGCCATGGGGGTGCGTGTGCGGTGTGTGGGCCTGTCCTGGGCATGCCTGGCGATTATTTCACGTGCCAGCTCCCTCACAAACCCCTCAAAGGTCTCTGATATTCCCGTTGTCATGGCGTGCAGGTAGCGTGTGTTCAGGCCCGTGATGTTGAGCAAGTGGAAAAAGAGCTTTTTGTACCACTTCATCGTGGTCCTGGCACAGTCAACACTGGAAATCATCGAGTCTGACTGATCCACTTGCCTCATGTTCAGATTATAGTCCAGTACAGACTCGGGTTTCCAGACGTTGCTCCTCCTCTCGCTACGGTGATCAACGGAGTCTGTGCGGTGCATCAGGGGGCTGTGTACAGTTGATAGGAGGCAAACTTCCCTGTTGTGGTTCCACAGGGTGACAAGGATGTTATTTGCCTGGAAGAAAACCACCTCATTCTTGTCAAGTTTCCTCCCTATCTTGACCATATGGCAACGGTTTCTCTTGACTGTACCACAGACTCCGGTGTCGTGTTGGTGGAGGAACCTAGCGAGAAGAGGACTAGTGTACCAGTTGTCCAGGTACAACACATGACCACGATGAAGGTACTCCTCTATCATTGTCTTCACCACGGCCCCTGAGAGTCCTATACTACGATCTTCTGTTATATCTGTCTGTGCGCCCGTGTACAAGACTATGTCTTGCACATAACCAGTCTTACAGTCACACATAGCAAAGATCTTGAACCTGAAACGGTGTCTCTTGCTGGGTATGTACTGGCAAAAGGAAATATTGCCTCTCCACAACACAAGACTCTCGTATATGACGAGGTCTCTGTAAGGATAAAATGAGGAGCGGAACATTTCCCGTAAATGATCAAATACAAGCCTAATTCTCCTCATTTTATCAGTGTTATTAGCATTAGGTGGATCTTCTGCATCAAAAGAGTGGAGGCGGCCGAGAATCTGCTGAAATCTATTACGACTCATCACCTTTCCAAAGAAAGGTGTCCCCACTGTAGGGGGTCACCTTGACGTGGTGGTGGGGCTTGAAGCATGGTTGGCAGTGCCACCTACTTTGGAGGCAAGCCTACCTTTGTAGGGTTTGGCATTTGTCGGCCTTGTGGACCAAGCACCCCCTACATCACTGGTAGAGGAGGCCTACTGATGATGTCAGTCCCTGCCCATCTGTCATCTAGGGCGGGACTGTTGCCTCCCCACGTGTTTGCCGTGCGTGGCGTCCCGTAATGCTGGGAGACGGGAGTCCTGGTGGTTGAGCGATGCTGCATGGTGCGCCCTGCAGGTAGCAATACACCTCTTTGGTCCCTTATTCTGGCTAGACGGGTGGCCTGGTTGGGCCTGACCAGGTCAATCGGCTGGTCACTGGCTAGCCATCCAGGCTAGTCACCTAGTGGCTTTAGGGTCAAGCGGGCACTGGGGGACCTGGTGGCTCCTATCGTCCTGGAGTCACCCTTGTCAGGGTCCCTTGGTGGTTACCTGCGTATACTTCCCCACTACCTCTGGGGTCGCCAGTGGTGCTTTCCCTGGCATATGGGCTCCCCTTGTTGGGCTCCATGGTGGGTGGAGGGGTGGGGGAATGAAGGTGGTTATTTTTAATTACGGCTTGTAATATTTTTGCAGCTGACGACCCTGGTTCCGTCCCTGACCATCCTGCAGAGTCTCCTTCCTGTGCGCCTCATGTGCCTCTGGCTGGTGAGGCCCATATTGCCTCCCTGGAACCATACCTGTCTGGTTCCAGTGGTTTCCGATCAGTGGCCACTACAAAGAAGAAGAGCCGGCAACAGACAACAACATCTTGTGGACATGCCCGTGAGGTCCTGCCGGGTGTCTTTGAGAGGGTTGATTTTACAAGGTACTACACCATTCGTACTTTGGATGGTCAACCTATTGGGAGTTTGGATATTTTTACGGTTCATCGGCGCATTATGTCAATCTGTGGGAGGGAGCCGAAGATTTCACCTCAGGGGGATGGTAGCCTACTAGTGGAGGTTACATCCCCTGAAGAGGGTTCCCGGCTGGCTGCCCAGTGTAAGGACCCGGATGCGCTGTTTTCCCGTGTCCCTCATGCTTTTTTCAATCAGTGTCGAGGTGTTGTTTTCTCCAAAGACTTACTTCGCTACAGTGAAGAGAAGCTTCTTGAAGAACTACAGGTCCACAGGGTTGTCAAAGTGGAGAGGTTTCGGAAGAAGGTTGATGGTGTACTCACCCCAACTCCATCCTTGTTGCTGACGTTCGACTGTACTGTTCTCCCTTCATCCATCAAGGTGGCTTGGTTGTCCCTTAGGGTCAAACCCTTTGTACCAAACCCACGACGCTGCTACCACTGTCAGATGTACGGGCATGTTGGGCGAGCCTGTCGTCGTTTGCAACAGGGCCTCCCAGTGGTGTGTGTCAGTTGTGGAGCATCCACTCATGCAGGACAGGACTGTCCTGGACCTGTTTGTTGTTTGCACTGTGGCGAGGCACATCCTGCTTCATCTAAAGACTGTGCCATGTTTTGCTTAGAGAAAGAGATCCTCCTCATCCGTAATAGGGATAAAATAAGCTTTCCTGAGGCCAGGAGTAGAGCCATGTCATCTGTTTTCCGTAACGGAGTGTCTTATGCGTCAGTTTTGTCCGGTCATAGCCGTCCTCATCGTCCTGTCCAGCAGCAGACTCGAGTTCCTCCTGTTGTTTCATCTCCTATGCCTTCATCTGCCGATCCCATGCCAGTGCAACAATCTCCCGCACTTGCGACGGTTGCCGCTACAGTTCAAGACTCGACCTCTACATCTATGGTATCCCCTAGTAGTCATGGTGCACATTCTTCATTTGCTAAACGTCATCGTGGTTCCTCAGAGTCTTTGAGTCTTGAAGATCCTCCAAGCAAGGTGTCGGTCGTGGAGTCCACATCCTCTGTAGTTAGTCCATCTGTGCAACAGCCCTCGGACCCTGCTTCTGGGTCTTCGGGGGCTTCTGGGGTGTCAGGTCAGTCTGGCACCTCTTCCTCCGGGGAATCGGATGTTCCTCCTCCGGTTACCTCTGAGGATCCTGTCCTGCCCCCTCCATGTTTGGAGGCCAGGACCCCAATCCCTCCTGCTCGACCTCTTGGTTCACTGGGGGCCCCAGGCAGGGTTCGGAGTAGCTCTTCCTCTCCTGCTGGGCAGCGACGGGTGTCTGTGAAGTCTCCCAACACTTCGCAGACCCCAGGCCCTCGTTCTAGCCATGCTGCTGCCCGTGGCAAGCCCCTTAGTGGGCGTATCCGCATTCCCAAGAAGATTGTCTCCCAGGGTCGCTCAGTGGTTTCCACTAAGTGACCCTTTCTTTTGTGTATATAGTTCCTCCATTTTAATATTTTTAGTATTTTTTTTTATGGTTTTCTGTTTGTCCCTCTCCCCTGCCCTTTTTTTCAATAGTTTTAATGGCTAATATTATTCAATGGAACTGCCGTGGTTTACGAGCCAACTGGGAGGAACTCCGTTGGCTTCTGGCTGAGTATTCACCTGTGTGTGTTTGCCTACAAGAGACAATGGTTGGAGATGCTGCGCCTCCCAGTCCACCTGGTTACCAGATTTTTTATTCAGATCCTCTTCCTGGACAGGGTCATGGTGGGGGTGTGGCTATTCTAGTACGCAGTGACATACCTTTCACTGCTGTGAATCTTAACACTCCACTGCAGGCTGTTGCTCTCCAGATTTTCCTTCCCTGTCGTTATACTGTGTGCTCCTTGTACCTCCCTCCTAGTGCCACTATTGAGAGGGTTGATCTTGAAAATCTTATTCGGGCACTTCCCTCACCCTGTTTCTTGCTGGCTGACATGAACAGTCATCATCCCCTGTGGGGTGGCTCCACAGCTGATGCTAGAGGTACTATGTTAGCCTCCATTGTGGAGGATGTGGACCTGTACATTTTAAATTCTGGTGAAGTTACTTACTTCCATAGTCAAACGGGTATTTTTACTTCTATTGATTTGTCTCTGTGCTCTGCAGGGATAGCCCTGAATTTTACATGGGCTGTGTTACCAGACTTACATGGCAGTGACCACTTCCCTATTTTATTAAGATCGACACAGAGTGTGCCTCGGCGTCGTCTTCCCCGCTGGCGCTTGGATAGGGCGGTCTGGCCGGTTTTTGAGGAGCTGTGTTCCCCGAACCGATGTGTGGAGGATTTTGTCAGCACTGACGCTGCTGTTGAGTATTTCACAGACTTACTACACTCGGCAGCACTGCAGAGTATTCCGAGAACAGCTGGTCACTTTCCTTGCCGTCCAGTTCCCTGGTGGACTGATGAGTGTGCTTCTGTTGTTCGGGCTAAACGTGCTGCTTTCTCCCGACTTCGTCGTCACCGAGGTGACCCTGGTTACTTAGCGGCATATAGGAGGGCCCGAGCTCATGCCCGGCGGGTTATGAAGGAGGCTAGGAGGAAGTCTTGGGCATCATTTGTTTCTTCAATTTCTTCACAGACTCCTCTCACAAAAGTGTGGAAACGGGTGAGGAAGATTTCAGGGAAATTTCCCATTCCCTCTCCTCCTGTTTTATCTCATGCAGGTGTGGTGGTGGCTCATTCTTCGTCTGTTGCCGAGATATTTGCAGCTCATTTTGCTAATGTCTCTAGGAAGGACAACTCATCCCCGTCGGCACGCCGCCGACGGCACCTGGAATCTTTGGGCATTAGTTTTCCATCTACTGCGGAGGTGTCATATAATGTTTCTGGTTCTGAGCTTCAGATGGCATTGTCGCAGTGTCGCGACTCGTCTCCAGGCTTGGATAATGTCCCATATGCCTTCTTACACCACTTGCCTGATGCAGCCCTTCATTTTCTGTTGTCACTGTATAACAGAATTTGGTGCAATGGTGGGTTTCCGACCTCATGGGGTGTTGCTGTGGTTCTCCCCATCCCTAAGCCGGGTAAGGATCACTTGCAGGCCACTAATTATCGCCCTATCTCGCTGACGTCTTGCCTTTGTAAGGTCCTCGAAAAGATGGTGAATAGTCGGCTCGTGTGGTACTTAGAGAAGGGTGGTTACTTGTCTCCAGTCCAGTGTGGGTTTCGGAAGATGCGGTCGACCACAGATGCTCTCCTTTCTTTAGAATCTTCCATCTGCCAGGCTTTTGCAACTAACCAGCATCATATCACAGTGTTCTTTGATTTGGAGAAGGCGTACGACACTTCCTGGCGTCATGGTATATTGCAATCTCTTTATGAGTTTGGTCTCCGTGGGCAACTCCCCACTTTTATCCGGGAGTTTTTATCTAATCGTTTTATTCGGGTCCGAGTCGGGAGTGAGCTGTCTACTGCACGTCCCCTTGAGGATGGTGTGCCACAAGGGAGCATACTAAGTGTTACCCTTTTCGCAGTGGCAATTAACAGCGTTATTTCTGTGCTCCCTGATGGTGTTCGTGGCTCTCTCTATGTTGACGATTTATCAATCTCTGTCACTGCCTCACGGATGTCAATGGCAGAAAGGAGGATGCAGATGGCTCTCAACCGTGTCTCTAGATGGGCTGATGAACGAGGTTTTCGATTTTCCTTCAAGAAGACCGTTGCCATGCATTTTTCCCGCGTTCGTGGAGTCCACCCTGACCCAAACCTTTTTTTAGATGGGCGTCGTATTTCATGTTTAAAGGAAACCCGGTTTTGGGGGCTGATTTTTGACAGCCGGTTGACTTGGGTCCCTCACTTGAGGTATGTAAAAGCTGAGTGTCTCAGAGCATTGGGTCTCTTGAAAGTTTTAGCGCACACATACTGGGGAGCTGATCGCAAGACCCTCCTCCTCTTGCATCAGTCTCTGATTTTATCCAAACTTCATTATGGATGTGAAGTTTATTCCTCTGCCTCAGAAGCCCGGCTTCGTATTTTAGATTCCATACATCATGCTGGTGTTCGTCTCGCCACTGGGGCATTCCGATCTTCCCCGATTTCGAGTTTGTTGGCTGATGCTGGTGTCCTTCCTTTAGACTTGCTCCGCTCTTCCCTTTTGATGAGATGTTGGTATCGCTTATCTCGTCTCCCAGACTCTGTGCCCTTTGTCAAGGTCTCTCAAGATTCTCGGTCACCTATTTTTGCCACTCGACCATCCTTTCCAAAGCCCTTTGGTTTCAGGGTGCAGTCAATTATGTCTACCTTCTCTGTTCCTTCTGTGCCGATCACTCCCCATCGTGTCCCGAGGGTGGGCTACTGGCTTCTCCCCAGGGTGACATTTTGTCGTTTCTTCTCATCCAGTAAGGCCTCCCTTCCTTCTCAGGTTTTATTTTCTCTGTTTTTAGAGCATGCCTCTTCTCATGGGGACTCCATACCAGTTTATACTGATGGATCTAAGTCTGATGTGGGTGTGGGCTTTGGTGTGGTGTTTCCCACCTTCTGTCGAGGTGGGAGCCTCCCTGTGACTGCTTCTGTTTTTACGGCTGAGCTGACTGCTATTTTATTTGCCCTTCAGATTCTCTTCACTCTCCCCCACACTGCTTTTACTGTTTTTAGTGACTCACGAAGTGCTCTTTCTGCAATGGAGTCTTTTAATCACTCTCATCCTTTGGTTTTATCCATTTTAGAGTGGCTTTTCCTTTTAGGGCGTCATGGACGTCGTGTAGATTTCTGTTGGGTTCCAGCTCATGTAGGAGTGGCAGGGAATGAACGAGCTGATCAGCTGGCCAAGGCGGCAGCGGCTCGTCCCCCTCTTGCACAGTCCCCTCTGTATCGTCTGCCTGCTGCAGATATGCGCTCCTTTATTGCCTTCAGGGTTTGGTGCTGTTGGCAGGAGCATTGGGATGCTGTGGGTGCCAATAAGTTGCGCTCGATTTGCCAGAAGGTGGGCTCATTCAGTTACCAGGGCTTCCCTCGTCAATGGGAGACTGCTTTGTGCCACCTCCGCATTGGCCACACCCGTTTCTCTCACGGTTTTTTAATGGAGAGGGCTCCTCCTCCATTCTGTGATGACTGTCTGGTTCCCTTGACTGTTCGGCACCTGTTGGTGGAGTGTCCTAGTCTTGAGGATTTGCGGCGTCGGTTCCTCTCTGACCACCAATCGGATGGTGGTGTGTATCATCTTTCCTCCGTGCTTGGGGAGGATGCCTGTGTCTTGGGAGGGGCAACCCTCTCCTTTCTGAAGGAGGCAGGACTTCTTAAGGATATTTAGAATTTCTCCTTTTTGATTGTGTGGCTTATCCTCTGTTTTTTGTTTTTTGTTTTTTACTTCTTTGTTATACGGCGGCATATGACCCTGGCAGTTGCGCCGCCATGATCATTATTTAAAAAAAAAAAAAAAAAAAAAAAGAAAGGTGTGATGGTCATTGGGTCAGTAGTCCGGTATGCAGGTATTTGATTTTTTCTTACAACACCCATCAAGAGAACAAGGGCAAAAAATAAGAACATCTCAGAAATTGTCACAGGATAGTCATATTGCTGGGAATGCCTGCTCGTTGTTCCCGGACGTTCACTTTCACGGTGCTGTGTTCATGAAAATAGGTTTGTCTGTTCCACTATGAACCCCACAAACGCCTCCCCAAAGAACAGGTGGAAGAAATCCACCCTAGTGGAACCCGCATGCACACCTGGAGCCGTGCAACCAGACCGCCACTCCTCAGTGAAAGGGTGAATGATGGGAGTAAAATTACTCCCATCTTCCCAGTTCTATGAGACAATACCGTCTCCAGCCTCGCCCCCATCGTCTCCTTCGTCAGGGTGGGGAGTTGAGGGTGGTGGGGGAGGTTGGGAAGGTGGAGGGTGGCGCCCTTCATCACTCGCAGTTCCCTTCCCTCTCCCTTTTCTTTTACCCTTTCCCTTCCCTTTCCTTCCTTTCCCCACATCCTGGGGCTGTGGGGAGGAAGTTTGGGAATATTGTGGGGCGAAAGACGTGCTGGGGAGTGGCTCCACCTCCTCTTCTCTATGCTTACGTGCACCACGTGCTCGTGCTGCCTCACTCACACCACTTTCCCTTTCACCCCGCACTCCCACCACACCACTTTCCCTTTCACCCCGCACTCCCACCACACCACTTACGCCTTCCCCAGACAAAACACTAGGACCATACCTTATTTGCTTTCTCGCCCCATCTTCTGATCCTCGGGGTGAGACTTTTTCCTTCCCCAACCACGGGGTAACATCACGTCCTAAGCCACCGTCCTCATCCTCATCCTCGTCCTCATCAGAATCTCTCTCTAGGGGATATAGAGAGATCCGTGCAGGTGGTTTGGGTGCAGGCTGGCCTTCCCTTGCCTTATGATATGTGACATACCGCTTTTTCCAGGGCGAAGGGACCTCCTCATCACTGCTTGTTATTTCCTCCTCAGGCTGCACATAATCTCGATCCACCACATCATCATCAAGTGGAGAATCACTATCTCCAGTGAAGGCATCCAGGGCGGATTGTATTTCGTCGTCTGAGAGACCTTTAAGCGCCATGTCTGACCTGGGTCACTACTAACAGGTGAGTGACCGAGACAAGGGTGCGCGCGGGTCACCCGGGGTCTGGGACGCTGCCCGCCTGGCGGCAGGTAGGGGAGGCTTGGGTAGGTGGGCGAATCAAAAATCTTGCACGAATTTTGAAAATTGTGGAAATTATGAACCTTGCAATTGCAGCGCATTAAAGTACGTCAACGGGATTGGCAGTGACAAAACGTGAGGACGTGGAAGAACGTCGACGGGACGCTGCGGGTTAAATATATAGGGTCGCATGTTGCTATGGATGGAAGAACAGATGCAGAAGTGAAGTTTAGAATAAATGAAGTAGGAAAGGTGCTGGGAGGAATGAAAAAAGTGTTTAGATGTCGTTTGCTTAGAATGGATGTAAAGAGAAGGCTGTATGAGGGTGTTGTGGTACCGACTGCATTATATGGGACTGAAACATAGAATATGGGTGTAGCAGAGAGGATAAGTTTGAATGTAATGGAGATGAGGTGTCTGAGGAGTATGTGTGGAGTGACGCATATGGATTGAGTGCGAAATGATGAAGTGCGAAGGAGAACTGGAGTTGTTCAGGAGATGGCTGGTAGAGTTGAGCTGAGGGTGTTGCGATGGTTTGGACATATGGAGAGAATGTATAATGAGCGATTGGTGAAAAAGATAACTAGATCTGATGTGAGAGGTGTAAGGCTGAGAGGGAGACCACGAATAGGATGGATGGACAGTGTGAAGAGAGCGCTGGATGCGAGAGGGATATCTGTTGGGCAAGGAAGAGTGGCTGTGAGTGACAGAAATAAATGGAGAGAAATTGTGAATGAATAAATGATGACGCAGCCCTGAGGGGATATTCTCCCGCATTTGGTCTGATTAGCTAGTCAGGTCAGGTGTGAGTAAGGGGATGGGTTCATTATGATGTGGCAGGGGTAAACCAGCTCTGCTGTCAGGCCCTGCTGCGGATGTCACTGATTGCACTGCGCAATTGACCCATTTGTGGTGTGGTGTGGTGAGGATCTGTCCCTTCTCCCCTTCGGGGCTAAGATGCGAATGACTGTGTTTGAATGGATGAGTAAATGGGGAGTGTGTCGTCCTGTCTCGGCTACCTCCCTTTCCATGGGGGAAGCATCCTAGGTATATAAATAGATAGATTAAAGGTAATCATGTGTTCAGTGGCGGATAGCAGTTAGAGTGGAGGTGGCCGCTGACACCCCAAATCCTCATAGCTATGGTGGTGAGTTGTCGTGTCACTGCAGAGGTTCCTATTCCTCCAGTTATGTCAGTAATTAAAGATAACATATTGATGAACAGCCATTTCTTATGAAAAATACAAACAGCCTATATGGAACTCTCAAATTACATTTATGAAGCATATTGTGGGAGCTTCCCAGCCCTCACGCACCAGTCACAATCTTGGTCCTTTGTTTCAGTAATGCCAGCCTGACGGTGTGCGGTGTTAATGAACATGCTATTAATGTTGGTTCTATATGCTTTTTTACATTTGGAACAACAGAATTCATAGCAGAACTTCCTTCGGTACACAGAATGCTACATACAGTATGTGTATGTGTGTGTGGGTGTGGGACAATACGTGTGGTGGGGGTGGGGGGTATAAATGTGTGTCATAATGGTAATATGGGTGTGTGCATATGTGGAGAAGGACGTCCAAGACTGATATGTAAATCTTCGCCTTTAGTACTCGATGACACACACCTCAGTATTAATTAGGTTCTATTTACAAGTTTGTAGCATGTTACATTATTATATTATTGTGATTATGTTTTGGGGGAGGGTAAAACCTGAAACACCATATAAGGACAAACACTGAAATATTAAAAACATGCATTACATGTGGCAAAATTCATGACTAACAATGTTTCAGGAAGAAATTTTACCGTATTTTAACATACTGTATATTTAAATACTTTGTAGGTGCAGCGTTTTTAAGCTTAGATTATAGGATTTCCTTTGATCAGTATGTTACCTTATACTGTACCTTTGAGTTAAGTAATAAGTTATGTATTGTATTATAAGTGATGTCATGGTGGACGTTCACTTAAAACTACATCGAACAGACAGCAAGTACAGTTTTTAGTAGTTTACCGGTATTTGTTATTGATCACACACTGAGCTACTTATTCCTGAGTAATTTTTAAAAATCTGTACCACGATTGGAAAACAGCACCTTAGGCATGTCAACAGGTGGCAAGATGTCTAGCGAGTTGGCCAAATGTCTAGAGAGTTGTGATTGTGCCAGTCAAGAAAGTATTATATTTTAATTGAAAAAAAAAAAAACTGCTATTGGAACAGTAAATTTGCGTGAAGAAATGGACATGAACGTCACTAATTCCTGTATAAGTGCCCCGCAATAAAAATCATGTCAGTGGCCAAAATAGATAAGGTAGTGTCGTATCAGTTATATTGTCAGGTAAGGTACAGTAAGTTATTTAAGTTACTGTTAAATTGTTATTCTGCATGGAATAATATCCACTATAATCAGAGGATACTACTACTACTACTACTACTACTAATAAACAAGAGTTGTATGGAACCCATTCATTAGTAGGAAGTAACCCACCCTCCTTCTCGATCATCTCTCGCAGTCTGTCTGCATATAGGCGACATGGTTCCGTACGAGCTGTTTCTGGCTTCTGAACTGTTCCCACTAGGCATGGATGTGGGCCAGTAGTTCATCTGGTGTCCGTTCACTCTCAGGCTCCCAAGTTAACCATATTCCCCCATATATTTTCGATGGAGTCATGTCTGCTTCCTTACTGAGCCAGTCGAGCAGCTGCAAGTCCTCTTGACCTCCAAACCATTCCGAGACTCTTCTCGCCGTGTAGATGGGGCAACGGTCCTGAACAAAAATTATAGGGCCGGGAGGAAACGGATAGTTCCGTTCCGGAACTGAGGGGCGGAAAAAATCCTGCAAAATTTCAATGTACTTTTTAGCAGTGGAACTACCTTCTATCCTGTGACGATACCCATACTGTGGAGACACACCCACCCCCAGACATTAACGGTGACGTGTCCATTTCTGGCCTCCTCGTAGAGATTCCTACGGTCGTAACTGCACGTGAAGAGAATATTTTTACATTCCTCATATAGTTTCATTTCTAACATCTTTGACGCTTCGGGAAAAGCCACCTTTTTTCATGTTATGGTTCATTATCCACCATTTGTTTGGTGTATTTTATGGGGATTGTAAGGCTGAAAAAACAGTGGTGCAAGTGTTGGTAATATGCGTTCATCTAAACGTATTATTACTATGAATATCAATTGATCCCTAAATGTTTTTTTTTTTTTTTATTAAAATTGTTTAGTGATATAGTATAAAAATATGATTTTTTATATATATCGTCAGTAAATTAATACATATGGATTAGAGTACTGTCGCCTCCAGAAATCTTTTCTCAATCATTAAATTTTATGAATACAAAATGCCTGGTAACAGTCATATGATGAAGTGTCAGGCATACGATCAACGCATCTCTGTACTCTTGTCTTTATCTACCCTACTGCTCTTCCACACACTCCAGTTTTTCCTCAGCCTGTCTGTTTACAGTAATTCTTACAATTCACCTCTCTCTCTCTCTCTCTCTCTCTCTCTCTCTCTCTCTCTCTCTCTCTCTCCTCTATGTGTGTGTGTGTGTGTGTGTGTGTGTGTAAGTTCTCACTTTTACCAGATAACCATACACCCACATATCTTATTAATCAAGAAACTTCGTACTGGCTTGGTTATATTCAATAAATCCACGTGGGCTATTGTGTCATTTACTCATATCTGTTCCAAGTGGCCCAACATTAAAATAAATAAAACAAAGATTCTGGGTGTGGTCATTCGGGAGGGTCATGCAGTAATCATACATTATAATCAGTGATCATTTTCAAACTACTATACGACACAGGGCATTGGGTTTACACTTGACCACTCTCATTTTATAAGGAATTACATTGGCCAGTAAAGGAGAGCTGGATTTATAACCTCAATAAAAATTACGTGAACTTCGCAAACTATTAAACACTGAGCTTGCTGTCTTTTCGAAGTAGTTTACGTGAAATTCCACTGTGTGTGCCTTCATGAAATAGTTAATACAATAGATAGCGGATATATTGCATAAATCTATGGTACAGGATAACTTAATAAACTGATCGCTGGAAATCCGGTAAACTACCATTAAAAACAGATGTTCCTGCGGTGTAATTTTGTAATGAACATTAAAATAACATTATTTTCTCCTGGAAGAAATAGTTATTCATGTAATATGGATTCCATTTTACAGTATTATAATACTTCAGTTTTTGTCCTTATATGGTGTTTCAGGTTTCACCCCCTAAACATAATCATAATGATATAATAATGTAACATGCTACAGACTCATAAACAGAACCTAAATATATACTGAGGTGTGTGTCATCAAATGTTAAAGGCAAAGATTACATATCAGTCTTGGACGTCCTTAGCCATGTATGCACACACCCATATTACCATTATGACACACATTTCGTACTTGCTATACTCCCCCCACCCCCACCACACGTATTGTCCCACACCCACATTCACACATATTGTATGTGGCATTCTGTGTACTGAATGAAATCCTGCTTTGGATTCTGTTGTTCCAAATGTAAATCAGCATATAGATCGTTCGTTCGTTCGTTCGTTGTTACAAGTAAGCATATAGAACTAACATTAATTGCATATTCATTAAAACTGCACACCGTCAGGCTGGCAATACTGAAACAATGGACGAAGACTGTAACTGGTGCATGATAGCTGGAAAGCTCCCACAATATGCTTCATAAATGTAATTTGAGAGTTCCATATAGGCTGTTTGTATTTTTAATAAGAAATGGCTGTTCATCAGTATGTTAACTTTAATTATTGACATAACTGGAGGAACAGGAACCTCTGGAGTGACACTAAACTCACCACCGTAGCTATGAGGATTAGGGGTGTCAGCGGCCACTTCCTCTAACTGATATCTGCCACTGAACACATGATTACCTTTAGTATTAACGAAATTATCACTGTGGGTATGGCTACCCCATGACTATTACTGAAACATACTCTGTGCAAATAAGTATTGATTAATGGTTAATGTAATCCGTAATGTGAGGTGGTTTTTTATTGCACTTGTATTTTGACACAATATAAATTTTAGGTAAACATACTAAATGCAAAGTTATTACTCATTAGCACAAACTGATAATGTGTGTGTGTGTGTGTGTGTGTGTGTGTGTGTGTGTGTGTGTGTGTGTGTGTGTGTGTGTGTGTGTGCACTGATAGCCAGCTGAGGAGTTTTAGAGAGAGAGAGAGAGAGAGAGAGTCGAGGCAGTGGAGCAGGCTGCATGTTTTCCGCTAACGAGGGAGGGGGTATCCTAGTGTGTGATCGGGTTTACATAAAGATAATAAAAATAAATAGGTTTATTATTATTTAGGATGCATGATATCATTGACATCTTAGTAACTATACTGTAATGACTAAGAATATATAACTGTTGCCCGCTCACTCCCATAGTCCCTTCTCCTACATCGCGCCATTTCTGGGTGAACTTGCCCTCTGTTTCTGAACCACAACTCAACCTGTATCGTGGTTCATGCTACAAGGCAAGAGAATTATTTTATATAACTCAGACTATAAACAGTATATACAGTGCACAGCCCATTATTCCAACCACATATTATTTATTAGCCTATGTCATAACATAATACAATGGCCACATAATATAATTTGGAGGATGAAGCTTAGCCATTCGAAAAATGGTAGAGCACACACACACACACACACACACACACACACACACACACACACACACACACACACACACACACGGACACTCGCTGTTGCCACGTTAGCCAAATCCTGCAACCAGGTGGTCAAGCTGGAAATTTTGCTGAGTGTACATGTACAGCTCCGGACAGAAATTCGTGATACAGGGTGATCTGCCATCAGAGGTCAGGTTAATCGCACACGTCTACCCCCCCAGCTCCCTCTCCTTACCCCCACCAAACACTGATTTGTTGGGCGGATGGATCGGAGATATGAAGCTTCGCTCACTCTCACGTCTTACCGCATGCAATGTTACTTTCATTTATCTTACTATTACGTGTATTATCAAGTGCATAAATCCATCTTCAGTTCCATGAGAAGTGATTATATCGAAGTTTTAGCAGATTTCAATACAATGACCTTAATGTTTACAGTCTGGTATCTTAATACTTATCCAACATGTTCTAAGCGATAGACTAAAATCCAAGTAACAACTGAAAGTTATATGGCCTGGTAAGTCCCTCCTCTTGCCTTGTCATCTGGACAGCCACATATACACCCACCTACTTATCCACCTACCCACTCAACCCATCCAACACAACCCACTAACCTCACCTCTGCCACCCACCCAGCCCACCGATCCCTACTATCCACCCTGCTAACCCATGAATGCCTCACACGAAGTTCACCCAACAATGCCACTCAACTCATTTACTCATTCACTTCTCCATCCTGCACCCATCCACCCACCCAACCCAACTACCCACTTAGATCATCCCGACAACGCAATCGTCTCAGCCACCCTGGCGACCAGCTGTGTCCACTCACCCTGGCGACTCACTTTAAGCCACACATGCCCACAACCTGTCTTGCCCACCGACTCCTACCACCCACCCTCACCACCGACAAATTCCACCCACCCTTCCCACTCACGAATTCCACCAACCCTGGTCACGCAACAAAGCCATCCATCTCATCCATCCACACAACCCTCCCACCTCTCCCTGAACACTCCCCACCCACCTCACCCTGACCATCCTGTCCACCCACTCCTCCCACCGACCCACCCGCCCATCCACCCTTCTTCTCCAACCCCATTCACTCCGCCACCCCATTCACCCATTTGAACCCCACTTATCCATCAAACTCATCTTATCCAAACCTAACTTATCGACCCCTTCCCGACCACCCACATATCCAGGCCACCAAACGCATCCAGTCACTAACGCATTTACCTCTACAACCCACCCAAAACCACTCCACACACCGCACCCAACAACTCCTCCCCCCCTCTCCATTACTACTGTCCACCCACACTGGCGATGCACCGAACTACCACACCCACCAACTCAACCTCAACAACTCCACCCACCCAACCCGTTGACTCACACACACACACACACACACACACACACACACACACACACACACACACACACACACACACACACACACACACACACACACACACACACAGTAACAAGCACAATACAGGAAAGAGAAGGATGGGTGGACAGTATCTATTTAGATTTCAAGAAAGCATTTGACACAGTACCACACCAAAGACTTTTATGGAAACTGTACCATCAAGGAGCAATTCGAGGCAAAACTGTTTTGTTGGATGCAAGATTTTCTCATAAAAAGAGAAATGAGAACAGTACTAAGAGGAAACTACTCATCATGGAAAGAAGTGACTAGTGGAGTACCACAGGGTTCAGTGTAGGCACCAATCCTGTTTTTAGTGTATATAAATGATATAGACAGTAACACTGGAAATAAAAGCTATCTAAATATGTTTGCAGATGATGCAAAAATACAAAGGAGAATTACTAACACAGACTCTTGTAAAGAGCTACAAGAAGAATTAAATAAACTTCATGAATGGAGTAATACATGGCAAATGGAATTCAATGTGGACAAGTGTCATGTAATCAAGTTTGGTATTAGTGGAAAAAGACCTGATTGGGATTATACGTTAGGAAATAAAACCCTATACACATCAGAAAGAGAGAAAGACCTAGGTGTGATTATCAATAACAGACTATCTCCGGCTGACCACATCAGCGAGAAGGTACGGAACATGTATACACTGGTTGCAAATATGAGAATAGCATTCACCTACATAAATGAAGACATGCTAAGAAGGATAATAACATCATTCATTAGACCAACCCTGGAATATGCCTCAGTAGTCTGGAGTCCTCATCTCAAAAAACACATGATAAGATTGAAAAAGTTCAAAGGGCCGCTACAAGATGGATACCAAGCTTAAGGGACCTAAGCTACGAAGAAAGACTTAATAAACTGAATCTACCAACACTACAGGAGAGAGGGAAAAGAGGTGACATGATAATGCTATATAAGTGCATATCAGGGAAGAAGAAAATAGACATAAATGATTACTTAACATATGGAGAAGCATCAGCAAGAGGACACTGCAAAAAACTGCATAAGAAGAGAGGTGATAAAGACGTAAGGAAATTCAGTTTCCCAAATAGAGCAATTGATCAATGGAATGCACTACCGAATGAAACAGTGTGTGCCAAAACAATTCACAAATTTAAGGATATGTACGATAAATATGGTTTAAGACACGGGACAGTACGAGCTTACTCATTCCTGTAAAGATACAATTAGGTAAGAACAATTATGTAAGAACACAGAAAGAGAGAGAGAGAGAGAGAGAGAGCGTCCACACGTGTGCTCGGGCGAGTGCTGGCAACATGTAAGCAACACAGTAACGACCACGCTGCAAACATGTTGGGAACAGCAGCGTCCAGATCATGTTGGCATCATGATGAAGTCTCAACTGCCTGGTATGGATACACTTATCCTATCGCCTCTCCTGCAAGTTTTCGAAGCTGCACTGAAACATGTTTACATACATCTGTACAAATACTGCTGCAAACATATTTCCGAAAATGTTGCCTGCCGTGTTGCCAATATATGTTCGAGACATACATCTGTCCAAATACTGCTGCAAACACGTTTCCGAAAATGTTGCCTGCCTTGTTGCCAATATATGTTCGAGAGCACGTGTGGACCCGCCCTAAGAGAGACAAAACACACACACACACACACACACACACACACACACACACACACACACACACACACAGGGAGTAGTTCACAACAACTTCACTCACTAATCATCCTTAGTGGTAGTTTATTTCCGAGGAAGCTTGGCCCCACGTCTTATGAATTACTGTTTGATGGTTGACTGTATAATCACTGAACTGTATGAACAGCATGTAATACCGTACTGAAACTAGCATAGTTATGGTAGTTAATATTTTACTTAAGTATTCGCTCATTAAAACTATTGACAATTGGATGGCATATCATGAAATCCTAATGGAAATACATGCGTAATATAGCTGAATTAAAGGGTTTATATCAGAGATACGAGTCAATGTACTGTGCAAGCTGCTATTAGAACAGTGCTAGACACTTCCACACCTCATCCGTCCCCTTCACCGTCCCCAAATCCTCCTTTCCCACACTTCCGCATCTGTGTGTGTGTGTGTGTGTGTGTGTGTGTGTGTGTGTGTGTGTGTGTGTGTGTGTGTATCTGTTCTTATCTAATTGTTCTTACCTAATTGTAGCTTTACAGCAATGAGTCAAGGTCGTACTGTCCCGTGTATTAAACCATTTTTATCATACATATCCTTAAATTTATGAATAGTTTTAGCACGCATCATTTCATTCGGTAGCGCATTCCACTGATCAATTGCCCTATTTGGGAAACTGGATTTCCTCCTCTCTTTTTATGCATTTTTTTTTTTTTTAGTGTCCTCTTGCTGATGCTTCTTCATAGGTTATATACTCATTGATGTCTGTTCTACCTTTCCATGAGATGTATCTCTATAGTGTCATCATGTTTCCTCTTCCTTCTAGTATTGGTAGGTTCAGTTTTTCTAGTCTTTCTTCATAGCCAAGATCCTTTAAGTTTGGTACCCATCTTGTAGCAGCCCATTGTACTTTTTTAATCTTATCTATGTGTTTTTTGAGATGAGGATTCCAGACCACTGATGCAAATTCGAGGGTTGGTCTGATGAATGAGGTAATTATCTTTCTCGGGATGCCATCGTTTATATATATATATATATATATATATATATATATATATATATATATATATATATATATATATATATATATATATATATATATGAATGCTATTATCATAGCAAGTAGTGTGCGCATGTTACGTACCTTCTCTTTTATGCGGTCTCCCGGAGAAAAAGTCTATTATTGATAATCACTCTTAGGCCCTTCTTCTTTTCTGATATGTGTAGGGTTGAACTTCCTATCTTATAATCCCGATCTGGTCCTTTTCCACTTTTACCAAACTTAATTACAATGCATTTGTCCACATTGACTTCCATTTGCCATCCATTGCTCTATTTATGAAGTTTGGTTAATTCTTCTTGTAGCTCTCTGCACGAGTCTGTAATTCTCCTTTGTATTTTTGCATCATCAGCAGACATATTTAGATAGCATCCCATCAAATGTTCCTGTCTAGCCTATATCATTAATATATACTAAAAACATAATTGGTGCCATCACTGAGCCCTATGGAACTCTCCTAGTCACTTCCCTTCATGATGAGTAATTACTCCTTAATACTGCTGTCATTTCCCTTTTCTGAGAAAATCCTGCATCCAACAAAACAGATTACCTTGGATTCTTCCTTGATGGTACAGCATCCATAAGAGTCTTTGGTGCTGTATTCTGTCAAATGCTTCCTTAATATCAAAATACATGCCGTCCACCCATCCTTCTCCTTTCCGTAGTGTCTCTGCAACTCTATCATAGTAACTTAATAGATTTGTAAAACATAATTTCCCTTTTCTAAAACCGAACTGGCTTTCTCTTATCATATTGTATTATTGCAGTTGGTTTAGTTAAATTTTCCTCATTAGTTTTTCCAGTACCTTGCATACAACACTGGTCAGAGATACCTGTCTATAGTTAAGTGGATCCTGTTTATTTCCTTTCTTGAATAGGGGAACAATGTGTGTGTGTGTGTGTGTGTGTGTGTGTGTGTGTGTGTGTGTCAGTTGCCTGGGTGGGTGAAGTTGTTGAAGTTGAGTTGGTGGGTGTGGTAGTTCGGTGCATCGCCAGGGTGGGTGGACAGTGGTAATGGTGGAGAGGGGGGGGGGGCAGTTGTTGGGTGTGGTGTGTGGAGTGGTTTTGTGTGGGTTGTAGGGGTAAATGGGTTAGTGAGTAGATGCGTTTGGTGGCTTGGGTGGATAGGCGGGTGGATATGTGTGTTGTCGGGGAGGGGTCGATAAGTTAGGTATGGATAAGATGACTTTGATGGATAAGTCGGGCTCAAATGAGTGAATGGAGTGGCGGAGTGAATTGGGTTGGGTAAGAAGGATAGATGGGCGGGTGGGTAGGTGGGAGGAGTGGGTGGACAGGATGGGCAGCGTGAGGTGGGTGGGGAGTGTTCAGGGAGAGTTGAGAGGGTTGTGTGGATGGATGAGATGGATGGCATTGTTGGGTGACCAATGTGGGTGGAATTCGTGAGTGGGAAGGGTGGGTAGAAAATGTCAGTGGCGAGGGTGGGTGGTACGGGTCAGTGGGCAAGACAGGTTGTAGGCATGTGTGGCTTAAAGTGAGTCGCCAGGGTGAGTGGACACCGTTGGTCGCCAGGGTGGCTGAGACGATTGCGTTGTCGGGATGATCTAAGTGGGTGGTTGGGTTGGGTGGCTGGATGGGTGCACGATGGAGAAGTGAATGAGTAAATGAGTTGAGTGGCATTGTTGGGTGAACTTCGTGTGTGGCATTCGTGGGTTAGCAGGGTGGATAGCAGGGATCGGTGGGCTGCGTGGGTGGCAGAGGTGAGGTTGGTGGGTTGTGTTGAATGGGTTGAGTGGGTAGGTGGATAAGTAGGTGGGTGTGTATGTGGCTGTCCAGATGACAAGGCAAGAGAGGGACTTATCTGGCCATATAACTTTCAATTGTTACTTGGATTTTTAGTCTATCACTTAGAACACGTTGGATAAGTATTTAGATACAAGACTCTATACATTAAGATCATTGTCTTGAAATCTGCTAAAACTTCGATATAATCACTTCTCATGGAACTGAAGATGGATTTATGCACTTGATAATACACCTAATAGTAAGATAAATGAAAGTAACATTGCATGCGGCAAGACGTGAGAGTGAGCGAAGCTTCATATCTCCGATCCATCCGCCCAACAAATCAGTGTTTGGTGGGGGTAAGGAGGGGGAGTTAGGGGGGGCAGACGTGTGCGATTAACCTGACCTCTGGTGGCAGATTATCGTGTATTACGAATTTCTGTCCGGAGCTGTACACCCCCTCATTACCCCCACCAAAACACTGATTTTTTAGGCAGATGGATCGGAGATATGAAGCTTCGTTCACTCTCACGTCTTGCCGCATGTAATGTTACTTTCATTTATCTTACTATTAGGTGTATTATCAAATGCATAGATCCATCTTCAGTTCCATGAGAAGTAATTATATCGAAGTTTTAGTAGATTTCAGTACTATGACCTTAATGTATAGAGTTTGGCTTCCAAATATTTTTCCAACGTTTTCTAAACGATAGACTAAAATCCAAGTAAGAGTTAAAAGTTATTTGGCCACATTAGTCCCTCTCTTGCCTTGTCATCAGGACAGCCACATATGCACCCACCTACTTATCCACCTACCCACTCTACCCATCCAACACAATCCACCAACATCATCCCGGCCACCCACCCAGCCCACCGATCCCTGCAATCCACTATGCTAACCCACGAATGCCATACTCAAAGTTCACCCAACAATGCCACTCAACACATTCACTCATTCACTTCTCCCTCTGAACCCATCCAGCCACTCAATCCAACTACCCACTTAGATCATCCGGACCACGCAATCGTCTCAGCCTCCCTGGCTACAATGGTGCCCACTGACCCAGGCGACTCATTGTCCACACATCCCAACATCCTATTTTGCCCACCGACCCCTACCACCCACCCTCACCACTCACAAATTCCACCCAGCCTGCTCACCCAACAATGCCATCCATCTCATCCATCAACACAACCCTCCCACCTCTCCCTGAACACTCCCCACCCACCTCACCGTGCCCATCCACCCATCCTGTCCACCCACTCCTCCACCGACCCATCCGCCCATCCACATGCCCAACCACCCCTTTTATCCAACTCCATTCACTCCGCCACCCCATTCACCCATTTCAACCCTACCTATCCATCAAACTCATCTTATCCAAACCTAACTTACCGACCCCTCCCCGACCATCCACATATCCAGCCACCTACCCACCCAGCCCACCAAACGCATCCACTCACTAACCCATTTACCCCTACAACCCACCCAGTACCACTCCACAGACCACACCCAACAACTGTTCCCCCTCCTCCTCTCCACAACTACCATAGTCCACCCACCCTGGCGATGCACCGAACTACCACACCCACCAACTCAACCTCATCAACTCCACCCATTCAACCTACTGACAGAGAGAGAGAGAGAGAGAGAGAGAGTTACACAGTAAGGGCGCGTCCACACGTGTGCTCGAGCAAGTGCTGGCAACATGTAAGCAACACAATAACGAACACGTTGCAAACATGTTGGGAACAGCAGCGTCCAGATCATGTTCGCAACATCATGATGAAGTCAGCTGCCTGGTATGGATACACTTATCTCATCGCCTCTGCTGCAAGTGTTCGAAACTGTAATGTAACATGTTTGCATACATCTGTCCAAATACTGCTGCAAACATGTTCCCGAACATGTTACCTGCCATGTTACCAATAAATGTTCGAGAGTACGTGTGGACTCGCCTTAAGACAAACAAAACACGCATAAACACACACACACACACACACACACACACACACACACACACACACACACACACAGGGAGAGAGTAGTTCACAACAACTTCACTCACTAATCATCATCAGTGGTTGTTTATCCCCGAGGAAGATTGGCTCTCCGTCTTACGAATTACTGTTTAATAGCTGACTGTATAATCACTGAACAGTATGAACAGCATGTAATACTGAAACTAGCATAGTTATGATATTTAATATTTTACCAAAGTATTCGCTCATTAAAACTATTGCCTATTGGATGGCATATCATGGAATCCTAATGGAAATACATCCATAATATAGCTGAATTAAGGGGTATATGTCGGAGATACGAGTCAATGTACTATGCAAGCTGCTACTAGAACAATACTAGACACTTCCACATCTCATCCGTCCCTTTCACCGTCCTCACTCCTCCCTCCCTCCTTTCCCACCCTTCCGCATGTGTGTGTGTGCGTGCGTGCGTGCGGGTGTGTGTGTGTGTGTGTGTGTGTGTGTGTGTGTGTGTGTGTGTGTGTGTGTGTGTGTGTGTGTGCATATATCTATTCTTACCTAATTGTTCTTACCTAATTGTATCTTTACAGGAGTGAGTCAAGCTCGTACTGTCTCGTGTATTAAACCATTTTTATCATACATGTCCTTAAATTTATGAATAGTTTTGGCACGCATTATTTCATTCGGTAGCGCATTCCACTCATCAGTTGCCCTATTTGGGAAACTGAATTTCCTTACGTCTTTCTCACCACTCTTTTTATGCATTTTTTTTTCAGTGTCCTACTGATGCTTCCCCATAGGTTATATCTCATTGATATCTATTCTTTCTTTCCTTGAGATGTATTTCTGTAGCGTCATCATGTTTCCTCTTCCTTCTCGCTTGTGCCATTGGTAGGTTCAGTTTTTCTAGTCTTTCTTCATAGCTTAGATCCTTTAAGCTTGGTACCCATCTTGTAGTAGCCCATTGTACTTTTTCAGTCTTATCTATGAGTTTTTTGAGATGAGGATTCCAGACCAATGATGCAAATTCGAGGGTTGGTTTGATGAATAAGGTAATTATCTTTCTCGGCATGCCTTCATTTGTAGATGTGAATGCTATTCTCATATTAGCAAGCAGTGTGTGCATGTTTCATACCTTTTCATTTATGCTGTCTGCCGGAGAAAAAGTCTATTATTGATAATCACTCTTAGGTCTCCTTTTCTGATATGTGTAGGGTTGAATTTCCTATCTTATAATCCCGATCTGGTCCTTTTCCACTTTTACCAAACTTAATTACGTGGCATTTGTCCACATTCACTTCCATTTGTCGTTTATTGTTCCATTTATGATGCTTATTTTAATTATTCTTGTAGCTTTCTGCAAGAGTCCGTTTGTAATTCTCCATTGTATTTTTGCATCATCAGCAAACATATTTAGATAGCATCCAATTCAAATGTTCCTGTCTAGCTTATATCATTAATATATACTAAAAACACAATTGGTGCCATCACTGAGCCCTGTGGAACTCTGCTAGCCACTTCTCTCCATGATGAGTAATTACTCCTTAGTACTGTTCTCATTTCTCTTTTCTGAGAAAATCTTGCATCCAACAGAACAGATTACCTTGGATTCCTCCTTGATGGTACAACTTCCATAAAAGTCTTTGGTGCTGTATTCTGTCAAATGCTTCCTTAATATCAAAATACATGCCGTTCACCCATCCTTTTCCTTTCCGTAGTGTTTCTGCAACTGTATCATAGTAGCTTAATAGATTTGTAACACATGATTTTCCTTTTCCCAAACCGAACTGTCTTTCTGTTATCATATTGTATTATTGCAGTTCGTTTACCTAAATTTTTCTCATTAGTTTTTCTAGTACCTTGCATACAACACTGGTCAGAGATACTGGTCTATAGTTGAGTGGATTCTGTTTATTTCCTTTCTTGAACAGGGGAACAATGTTTGTGTGTGTGTGTGTGTGTGTGTGTGTGTGTGTGTGTGTGTGTGTGTGTGTGTGTGTGTGTGTGTGTGTGTTTTGTTCATGTCTTACTGAGTCAGTCAGTCTCTCTCTCTCTCTCTCTCTCTCTCTCTCTGTATGCCCCCCCGTGCAGCCACCTTGTCGTGGTGGGGGGACTTGCGTGCCCCTGTGATCCCACAAGCCTGCCCATGGATGTAACGACATCCGGCAGGGTCTCCCACGCGGGTAGGGTTGTGGGTGAGGGGTCTGACTAAGCGCTGCCCGAAACGTAGGTTACTCGTAAGGGTCATCGGTGCCGCCCTCCACAGGGATCACCTCGTTGCTGTCCCGAGTTGGTTGGTTGTGTGTCTGGGCTGGGGGGTGTTGGGGAAGGGGGTCTTTGCACTGGTGGGAGCAAACTTTCGCATCACAGGGTGTCCTTTTGGGGACACCCTCTGGGGACGAGGTACCCCGCTCCCATCAGACCGCGCTCGGTCCCCTCACTCCCTGGTAGGCGGTTTCCTTTGGCTCCTGGTGCCATTTTGTCTAAAGCATGCATATATGGATACATCCCAAACTTCTTTAACCACTCGTGTGGTCGGTGACCAGGCGCACGAGTTGGCATCACCTGGTCACTCTCTGGCCGATGACCCTGTACCCCCAGGGTCATCTGCCAAAACTCCGAATGAAGATGCCCTTCCTATCGAGGTGTTACCTGGTGTGTTTGTTAATAACTCTTACACAAAATACGTAGTCCTTAAAATGTATAATGGTACTTCTTTCTGGAACCTGAATTCTTTTCAGATTCACAGTGGTCTAGTTTCATCATGTGGATTTACCCCCAAGGTCTCTTTGCAGGGTGATGGTTCTCTATTGCTAGAAGCTAGGAATGAAGAGGAGAGTTCACGCATCCAGTCCCTAACTATGGTCGCTGGTTATCCTGTATCTGCCTCTCGTCACTTGGTCCTAAACCGGTCCCGAGGGGTTGTGTATTCTCGTGACTTGATCTTATATTCTGATTCTTCCCTCTTAGAGGGGCTGGCTCCTCAGGGCGTTGTAGGAGTGCAGAGAATTATGAAGAAGGTTGATGGGGTTTTAACCCCCACGCCCACTCTTATCTTGACATTTGACCGTCTTACCTTGCTGGAGGCTATCACCGCTGCGTGGTGGAAGCTAAAGGTTAAATCTTATGTTCCCCGACCTAGAAGATGCTATTATTGTCAAAGATGTGGTCATGTCCGCCGTTCTTGCAGGCGGGAAGCGTCTGGGCTTCCTGAGGTCTGTGGAAATTGTGGTGGAAGTTCTCATGGTATAGATGACTGTTCTCAACCCTCTAAATGTTTGAACTGTGGAGGAGCACATGCAGCCTTCTCAAGGGATTGCAAGTATACAGATATGAATACGAGATTATTTCTGTCCGAACGAAGGAGAAAATTTCCTTTTCTGAGGCAAAGGCCAGGGTAAGGGAGCGGTTCATTCACCCTGGGGTTACCTTTGCTGCTGCGTTGTCTCGCCATAAAGCTACCTGGCAGGTGCCCCTGCCATCACACAATGCCCCATCAAATTCTCGGGGTTCTACTTCCCGGCCTTCTCGCCTGGGTGTTTCCACTGAGGGAGTGCAGCCTGGAAGCAGCTGTGCTTCCTCCAGGGAGGTGCCTCCTGTCTCTGGGGGTGTCCCCTCTGTGGTGGTTCTTCCAGCGTCTGGGAGTGCCTCCCCCCATCCCAGTTCCTCCGGTCCCTCCTGTGACAAACACCCATGTCGATGCTACACTTTGCTTTGACACATCCAAAACTCCCGATGTCCTTCCTGTGCATCCTTGTCCTGACATATCCAAAAAAAACAGCATCTCTCATACTTCTGTATCAGCTGCTACTTCTGTACTGACTGCTGCTCCTGTACCATCTGCCTGCTCTGCTACTGTTGCTCACTCTTCTATACAGTGTGGCACTATAGTTTCTAATGCTTTAAGTTCTGGTGCAGAGATGGAGGTTGCATCTGCCAACCTCAAACGAGTGAGGAGTGAGGAGTTTTTGGGTGACTCCCCTCTTCTAAGGTTCAAACTTCTGTACCATATGAGGATTCTGAGGGGGCTCTTCGCTCGACAACCCAGCCAGTGGTGGTGTCTAAGTCTGTGGGTGTTCATGATGGCCCTTCTAGGATTCCTGTCCCTGCCTCTTCCTCAGGTGCGGTGGGGCCTGGGTCTTTAGATACTCATAGAGCTCAGTCGCTTGCTCCCTCTGATCCGTCACCCAGCGACCAACCTTTGGATGATTTGGTTGGGGGGGGGGTTCGGTTGGCCCCGAGGTGCCAGCTGAACCCTCACATGGGTGTGCGGACGGGGCACGTGGGTCTTCCAAGAAGGTCTCTGTACTTTGGTCTCATTCTGGCGATGGGTGGGACATGTCTCGGGGTAAGGGTACTTCCACCCATGGAAACTCTAAATCTTCATTGCCTTCTCGGTTGGTGAGGCAGAGCTCCACGCCTAGGAAGAAGGGCTTTCACTCCTTTCCCAACGAGGTTGCTACATACCTTTCTAAGTTCATAATATTGAATACTAATCACTATGGCTCAATCGGTACCAATCTGTCTTCAGTGGAACTGTAGAGGTGCCATGGCAAATTGTGAGGCATTGCAGTTATTACTCTCTACTCTGAACCCACTATGTGTGTGTCTTCAGGAGACAATGGTGGGGGACAGACAGTTCCCTTCCATTAGGGGGTATAATGCCTTCCATGCATCTCCTCCTGGTGGTCACAGCGGTGGATGTGTAATTTTGTGCCGTTCTGATGTCCCCTTTATTTCCTTTGAGATTCAGTCGCCCTTTCAAGTTCTAGCAGTACAGCTGCACGTTGGGAGGTGCTATACCATCTGTTGTCTGTACCTTCCATCCTCCGTTCCTGTTATACGTGCTGATCTAGAAACCCTTATCAACCAACTTCCACCCCGTTTGCTACTCCTTGGTGACCTTAATGGCCGCCATCCTTTGTGGGGTGACTCACTTTCAAATTCCCGGGGTGATCTTCTTGCCTCTTTGGTTGGGGATTTAGATTTGGTTGTCCTAAATGATGGAAGGCCGACCCATTTTCATGTTCAGACTGGCATGTATTCTGTCATTGACTTTACCATCTCCTCCTCTAACTGTGCCCTTGATTTTTCTTGGGAGGTTTTGGATGATCTACATGGTAGTGACCATTATCCTGTAGTAGTCCAGCCTACTCGCTCTGTTCCTGTAGCCCGTCTGCCACGCTGGTGTCTGGACAGGGCTGATTGGTCTCTCTTTGAGGAACTATGTGTATTTGCCAACAGGGTTACTGATTTTTCAACTATCGATGATGCCGAATGTTATTTTACTAAGACCATTTTCTCAGCAGGGGTTCATTCTATCCCACGGACTTCTGGTGTTTTTTCCCGGAGACCTGTGCCATGGTGGAATGATGACTGCTCCATAGCAAAGGGAACTTACAAAGCAGCTGCTCGTCGGTATTTTGCCAATCGTAATGTTGTTTTCCTAAAAATGCAGTTTCGCAAAGCACGTGCTCACTATAGATGGGTCATGAAGAATGATCGCTGTAACTCGTGGAGGTCGTATGTTTTTACAATTACATCTTCAGCTTCAATGTCTGTGGTGTGGAAAAAGGTGCGCAAGATTTCTGGTAGGTTCTCGCCCCCCTCCCCTCCGGTGTTGCGCCTTCACGGAGAACTTGTGCCTGCACCAGATGCAGTAGCCTCTGCTTTTGCAGATCAGTTTTACGCTGTCTCCACAAAGGATCCTTCTCAGCCATTTGCCACCTTTCGTAGGAATTAGGAGAGGCTGGGTCTTGACTTTCGCTCTTGTGGCGGAGAGCCGTATAATTTAGATTTCAGCCTCCTTGAGCTACGTGCTGCCCTTTCAGAGTGTTGTGACACTGCTCCTGGGCCTGACGATATTCCATAAGCTATGCTGTGTCATCTTCCGACTGATTCACTTCAGTTTTTATTGGACCTTTTTAACAGGGTTTGGAGTGAGGGCTCTATTCTGAGGAGTTGGAAGTTGGGTATTGTCCTCCTCTTTCCCAAGCCTGGTAAAGACCATTCCCAAGTCTCCAACTATCGCCCTATCACTTTAACATCATGTGTGTGCAAGCTGTTCGAAAAGATGGTCAATGTCAGGCTTATGTGGTTTCTGGAGAAGGGTTGCTTTCTCTCTCCATCGCAGAGTGGTTTCTGTAAATTACGGTGCACTTCAGACAACTTTATCAGGCTCGAGGCATCAATCTGTGAAGCTTTTGCCTCCAAGCAACATTTTGTGGCTGTGTTTTTTGACCTTGAGAAGGCTTATGACACTGCCTGGCACCATGGCATCCTCCAACAACTTCATGCCTTTGGTTTACGTGGTCGCCTGCCTGTGTTGCTTGGAGACTTCTTGACTGATCGTGTATTTCAGGTCCGTGTGGGTTCTACCCTCTCTGCGCCACTGTGCCAGGAGGAAGGTGTCCCACAGGGGAGTGTCTTAAGTGTTTCCCTGTTTGCAGTGGCCATTAATGGTATCATTGACACTGTCCCTGCTGGGGAATCCTCATCCCTTTATGTGGATGACTTAGCTATATGGTTTTCTGGCTCCCGCATGTCTGCTATTGAGTGGCGTATGCAACTTGCCTTGGACAAGATTTCTGCCTGGGCCACTTCCAAGGGTTTTCGGTTTTCCCCTTCAAAGACTGTGGCTATGCACTTCTGTAGGATGAGAGGGGTACACCCGGACCCTGATCTCCAGCTTTGTGGCAGGAGACTCCGTTGTGTGACAGAGACAAAATTCTTGGGCCTGACTTTTGATTGTCGTTTGACATGGGTCTCACACTTGGCAAATCTTAAAACATCATGCATGAAGGCTCTCAATCTATTGAGGGTTCTGTCCCATACCTCTTGGGGTGCTGATCGAAGGACACTCTTGCATTTGTTTCAGGTATTCGTAACCTCTAAGCTGTCATATGGCTGTGAGGTATATTCCTCTGCCACAGAATCAAGACCAGAAACTCTAGATGCTCTCTATCATACTGGTCTTCGCCTTGCAACTGGGGCTCTTCGGTCCTCTCCAATTCCCAGCTTATTGGTGGAAGCTGGTGTGCCTCCCTTAGATCTACTACGTCAGTCTGTTGTAGTACGGTGCTGGCTCCGGATTCGTCACCTTCCAGACTCACTTGTCTGTGAGGATGTGACAAAACAGTCTTGTCTTTTGTGTTATAGTAGACACCCTCGCATGCCTCGTCCATTTGGCTATAGGGTTCAGGATATAATGGAGGGGTTTGGTTTGTCAGCAGTACTTGTCAGTCCTGTTCGGATCCCGAGGGTTGTGCCTTGGATATTTGCCCAAGGTAACTTTCTGCAGGCCTATTGCAGGGTCAAAGGATTTTGTCGCTCCTCAGTGTCTTTTAAGGTTATTTTTAGAACATTCTTCTAGTCATGGTGGTTCTGTGCCTGTGTATACTGATGGCTCTAAATCCGTGTCAGGTGTTGGTTTTGGAGTGGTATTTCCCAATTTTAGCCGTGGAGGTAGTCTTCCTTTGGTTGCCTCAGTTTTTACTGCTGAGTTGTCGGCCATCATCTTAGCTTTGAAGTTGGTGTTTGTTCATCCTGACAATTATTTTACTATTTTTAGCGACTCTCAAGGGGTGCTTTTGGCCCTGGACTCTTTTAACTCTTCCCATCCCTTAGTTTTAGCTATTTTGGAGTGGCTGTTCCTCATTCGTCGTCGCGAGAAGAGAGTGGATTTTTGCTGGGTTCCCGCACATGTTGGTGTGGTGGGCAATGAGACTGCGGATGCATTGGCCAAGGCTGCGGCTACTCAACAGCCCCCAACAGAATATCCGCTTCCTGGATCTGATCTAACACCTTACTTTAGGGACAGAATGCATGTGTGTTGGCAGAGACGCTAGGGTGGTGTTGCTCATAATAAGCTGAAAGAGGTCTTCCAGAGAGTGGTTGTGCCAAGGGTTCTCCCTTCCATGCCTCGGCGATTGGAGGTAGCTCTTCCTAGGCTTCGCATTGGGCACTCTCGGCTTACACATGGGTTCCTGATGAGTGGCGAGATTCAACTGTACTGTGATGATTGCTTTGTTCCCCTTACTGTCCGTCACTTGCTGGTCGAGTGTCCAAGTTTGGGGGACCTGCGTCGGAGATTCCTCCATTGGCATACAGGGGTAGATGGTGCCTACTGTCTCTCCTCGATGCTTGGTGGAGCCCATAGCGATTTTACTGATGTTTTTGGTTTTCTTCAGGAGGCGGGCCTCCTTCCGCTTTTATAAGAAATTGTTTTCTCTTTTAACTATTCTTTTATTTTTTTCCGTATATTAATATCTAGAAAAAGTTATTAACTATGCAATATTTATTTGCCATGTGTTTTAGCTTGTTGTCCAGCGGCATATGGCCTTAGCAGTTGCGCCGCCAGTTTCTACTACAATCAATGAATCAATCAATCTCTCTGTATGCACCAGTGTGTGTGTGTGTGTATGTGTGTGTGTGTGTGTGTTCTTACCTAATTGTTCTTACCTAATTGGACCTTTACAGGAATGAGTCAAGCTCGTACTGTCCCGTGTCTTAAACCATATTTATCGTACATATCCTTAAATTTGTGAATTGTTTTGGCACACAGTATTTCATTCGGTAGTGCATTCCATTGATCAATTGCTCTGTTTGGGAAACTGAATTTCCTTACGTCTTTATCACCTCTCTTCTTATGCAGTTTTTTGCAGTGTCCTCTTGCTGATGCTTCTCCATATGTTAAGTAATCATTTATGTCTATTTTCTCCTTTCCTGATATGCATTTATATAGCATTATCATGTCACCTCTTTTCCTTCTCTCCTGTAGTGTTGGTAGATTCAGTTTATTTAGTCTTTCTTCGTAGCTTAGGTCCCTTAAGCTTGGTATCCATCTTGTAGTGGCCCTTTGAACTTTTTCAATCTTGTCTATATGCTTTTTGAGATAAGGACTCCAGACTACTGATGCATATTCCAGGGTTGGTCTAATGAATGATGTTATTATCCTTCTTAGCATGTCTTCATTTATGTATGTGAATGCTATTCTCATATTTGCAAGCAGTGTATACATGTTTGCTGATGTGGTCAGCCGGAGATAGTCTGTTATTGATAATCACACCTAGGTCTTTCTCTCTTTCTGATGTGTATAGGGTTTTATTTCCTAACTTATAATCCCAATCAGGTCTTTTTCCACTTTTACCAAACTTGATTACATGACACTTGTCCACATTGAATTCCATTTGCCATGTACTACTCCATTCATGAAGTTTATTTAATTCTTCTTGTAGTTCTTTACAAGAGTCTGTGTTAGTAATTCTCCTTTGTATTTTTACATCATCTGCAAACATATTCACATAGCTCTCATTTCCAGTGTTACTGTTTATATCATTTATATACACTAAAAACATGATTGGTGCCAGCACCGAACCCTGTGGTACTCCACTAGTCACTTCTTTCCATGATGAGTAGTTCCCTCTTAGTACTGTCTTCATTTCTCTTTTTATGAGAAAGTCTTGCATCCAACAAAATAGTTTGCCTCGAATTCCTCCTTGATGGTACAGTTTCCATAAAAGTCTTTGGTGTGGTACTGTGTCAAAAGCTTTCTTGAAATCTAAATAGATACTGTCCACCCATCCTTCCCTTTCCTGTATTGTGTTTGTTACTCTGTCGTAGTAGCTCAACAGATTAGTAACACATGATTTTCCTTTTCTGAAACCAAACTGTCTTTCTGTTATCATACTGTGTTCTTCTAGATGATTTACCCAAGCTTTTCTTATAAGTTTTTCTAATACCTTGCTTACAACGCTGGTCATTGATAATGTTCGGTAGTTGAGTGGATTTTGTCTATTTCCTTTCTTGAATAAGGGGACAATATTTGCTTTTTTCCAAATATCAGGTAGTTTACCTTTACTCAAGGATTTCTTGAAAATTAAAAATAATGGTTTACTTAACTCCTTTGCACATTCTCGTAATACCCAACATGAAATTTCATCAGGACCACTTGCTTTTCCTCTGTCTAATCTACTTAACTCCTCCTGTATTACTTTTTCTGCTATTTGTATATCTGGTAGTATGTGTGGACATGCGTGTTCCACATAGTCCCTCTCAAAATTTTTTTCTTCTGTAAAAACTATTAGGAAATTCTTTAGTGCTTCACAAATATCTTTCTCTTGTGTATAAGTGATTCCCTCGTCCGTAATGAATTGTATTATATCTTTTACTTTAGTTTTGCTTCTGATATAGCTGTAAAACAGCTTTGGTTGATCACTACGTTTATTTTTTATATCCTCAAACTGTTTTTGGGCTTCCCTCCTTATTCTTGTATAGTCGTTTCTTGCCTGTTTGTAATTATTATACGCCCTTTCACTATTGTGTCTTCTGTATCTATTCCACAACAAATCTCTTCTTTCTTTTGATTTTTTACATTCTGTATTAAACCATTTCTGTATTTTATTATCTGCTTCTTTGTGCTGTGGGATGTACTTCTGGACTCCTATTTCATAAAATTCACAAAATTTTTTATATACAGCATTTAAATCTTGTCCTCTAAGCTCATTTTCCCAATCAACTTCTAAGAAATATTTCTTTAGGTCTTGATAATTTCCCTTTTTATAGTTTAGGCTCTTTTTGTAACTATCATTGCTGTTTACTATGTCATATGCTATCCTGAAGTTATAATTTAGTACTACATGATCGCTTTTGCCGAGTGGAGGGTGATATATTAAACTGTCAATATCATTTTCTTGCCTTGTAAATATGAGATCTAGCACTGAAGGTACATCAAGTCCTCTTTTTCTGGTGGTTTCCCTCACATGTTGCGTTAAGAAAAACTCTTGTACGAGATCCAGGAGCTTTTGGTCCCAACAGCTTTCTTGGCTATTTATATCTAGAGTATTCCAATTTATATTTGTATTGAAGTCCCCAGTTAGTATAATTCTTTCCGATTTCTCTTCCATTTTATGTAGCAATGATCTTACACTCTGAATTGTACTCTCTGCCAGGTCCTCATATTCGTCTCTTTTCCATGTGTTTGATCTGGATGGCATGTACAAATTGGCTACAATTACTTTACCTTCAGATGTGTCGATCTCTATTGCAATCAGTTCTACTTGTGATGGTATATCTAGTTTTATTTCCTTGACTTTTAAATTTTTCTTTGTTAATATTATAATTCCTCCTCCTTTTTTTAAATATCTGTCTCTTCTCCATATATTGTATTCCTCTAAGTTTAGTATGTCATTTGATATCCTTGGTATTAATTTTGTTTCAGTTAGGCATATTATTTGTGGTTCATTTTCTCTGACATAATCATTCATCTCTAGTAATTTAGATAGTATTCCATCCACATTTGAGTGCATCAACTTTATCATCTTGTTTATATACTTGTCATGACATGGTTCTACTACATTCCTCCTTTTTCTTCCATCCTGTTTGTGTACCACTTTCGTACCTGCAATCCCATTACTTTGTAAAAAAATTTCTTCTTCTCCTCTTCTGATCTTTTCTCATTTTTGGTTTTGCTTCCTTCCTTTTCTCTTTCAGTAATTCCAGTTCCTCTTGTGTTAGGCATCTTTTTATCCATACATTTTTGAACTCCTCTTTTTCCTTAACCCCTTAACCGCGGGGCGTCACTTTCGTGACGCTTGGGAGCAAGGGATCATACCACGGGGCATCGCTTTTGTGATTCTGTGTTATTTTGAATTCACCCGGGCTTCCAAGTGGGGGCTTGTATCATCTATCAGTACTGCCGATGTCCAACACTAGTCAGCACTCCTAATCTCATCTGTACTCCCATCCATTGTTGACAATTTAGCCATTTCTCCCCGTTCTTGACTCCCCTCCCTACCCCCCCTCCATTACACTATCCTCTCGCCTGCCCGGCCGCGCTACGCTAAGTAAATCTTCCCTGGAATTTTTCACTGATTTCATCCATTGAAATAAGCCCTATGCCCTATTCTTATACCAAATAATATATACAAGAAAGAAATAAGGTAAGTGAGAGTGCCATACACCTGGAATTGGCTAATTATCACCTGACAACACCTCACGTGCACTCGTTCGCTAATTTTCGCTGTTTTTTTCCCCTTGAAATATGCCATATAATCTATTTTCGTAATAAATATACATATAAGGAGGGAAGGGAGAAGCCTAAGTTATATTTACATTCACCTGGAACTACCTAATTTATACTGTATTGTCTAGATTTCCTGCCAATCATTTCAGTGAAATACATAGCTGTTTCAAGAGCTACGTTGGTAGTGCTGAATAACCCTCAAGTAGGCCTCAACCCGGGCCGGCCCTCCTATCAGTTCTCTCTCAGATTCCGAAGAGGAGGTACGGCTCATCCTCTTGCTGACTTCAGGGCCTTTTTTCACCCCCATGCAAGGGCCCTGTGACCTTTACCCCCTACTAAACCTCGTGTGGAAAGAGGTAAAGGGCTGACAATTGATAAAAGAGTGACTACGATCTTTCTATTGAGTAAAACTGTGCAAGTGGAATTGTAAATAATGTGTAAATAATGTGTAAACAGCAAGTGAAAGTAATGAATGTAAATATACGTGAACAATGGAAAATAGTTTTATAAGTTACTTCAAGTGACAGTGCATAACACAGTGTAAATAAAATAGAAATGTAAATAACGTAAATAAAATAGAGAACGTAAATAGAAATGTAAATGAGTAGTATTATAAGAATACGAGTATATACCCTAGGAGTAATGAAAGTGAAAGTTTCACTATAGCATGTCTGAATACTATGAGTTATGAGAGTGAAGATGAAAGTGACATTCACTCTCAATGCCAGTATACAGGACGAGAAAGTGAATGCTACGTATTTTACTGAAAGAAATTGAATTCCTACAGTGGCAATAAACTAATACTACTGAAGGAAACTTATGGATAAAGACGTAGATATATATAAGTGTTATGTAGTTATAGAAATATAAAGTGTGAAGGGTTTTATGAATAATAAATGACAGAGTACCAAGAGCGAACTAGCGGAAGTGCGGCGGTCAGACTCGCTCATAATTTTCATTGCTTTCACAGTGTT